>NC_046663.1:1881600-1888667 GCF_010883055.1 Belonocnema kinseyi | reverse complement strand
AAAAAATTAAAATTTCAATAAAACCATTGAATTTTCGACCAAAACTGATGAGTTTTTGACCAAATACTTGAATTTTGAACAAAATAATTAAATTTTCAACGAAGGAAATTAATTTTTAACATAAAAATTAATGTTTTAACCAAAAATTTAATTGTTAAAAAATTTTTTTTAGTTTTCACAAAAAATGGAGTTTTTAACAAATGAAATGTCATTTTCAAGACAAAAAACTTGTATTTTCAACAAAATAATTAAATTTTCAACAGAAAAATTAAATTTACAACAAAAACGTTGATTTTTCGACCAAATATGATGAATTTTTGTCAAAATAATTAAATTTTCAACAAAGAATTAAATTTTTAACAAAGGAATTTAATCTTGAACAAAAAATAAAACATTTTAACAAAACCGTTGATTTTTGGAACAAAACTGATGAGTTTTTGACCAAATACTTTAATTTTTAACAAAAAATTTAATTTCTACAAAAAAATTGTATAACTGTTGAATTTTCGACAAAAACTGATGAGTTTTTGTCAAAAAACTTGACCTTCTAACAAAATAGTTAAATTTTTAACAGAAAAATTGAATTTGCAACAAAACATTTAATTTTTAACAAAACCGTTAAATTTTCAACCAAAAATTATTACTTTTTGAAAAAATACTTGCATTTTTAATAAAATAATTAAATTTTTACCACAACAATTAAATTTCAAGAAGAAAATTAAATTTTTACAAAAAAGAAATGGACTTTTTAACAAAAATATTAATATTTCAACAAAACCGTTGAATTTTTTGGCAGTAAATTTGGTTTTTTAAAGTTATTTTCAAGGAAAGTTAAATTTTCAACAAAGAAGATGCATTTGAAACTCAAAAAGTAAAAATTTCAATAAAAATATGACTTTTCAACAAAAACTAGAATAGATAGTAATTAGGCTTAAAAAATGAATTTCAAATAAAATAGTTGAAGTTTCCACCTGAAAAAATGAATTCTTAATCAAAAAGACAAATTTGCAACCAAGAAGATTAAGATTTTGCCACAAAGACGGATATTTAATAAAATACATAAATTTTAAACTAAAAAAGATAAATTTTGAACCAAAAATGGAAAATTTTTTGTTACAGTTACAAAAAGATTTTAAAAAAATGCAACCAAATAGTCGAATTTTTAAACCGTAAAAGATTAAATTTCAATCCCAAAAGTTGCATTTTTAATTAAATAATACAATTTCCAATTTAAAAAATGAATTTATTAGACAACGGTTTAATTGTTTACTGAAAAAATTAATTTTAAACAAAAATATGAATTCTGAATAAAAAAAAAAATAATACTTGATAATTAAGAAAAATAGTCGACTTTCCAACCAAAGAGTTATATTTTTAAAAAATTCATATTTATAGATTTTTTAAAGAAAATAGATGAATTTTTGAAAGAAATTGTTTGATTTTTAATCCATAAAGATGAATTTTTAATGAATTAGTTGAATTTTTAATCGAATAGTTTAATGTTTTACTTCTACGGATTAATTTTTAACCAAAAAGACAAATTTTGAACTAAAAAATATCAATTTTCCACAAAAAATTAAAAGTTACATTTTAATTAAAATAAACCAATTGAAACAAAAATTAATAAAAAAGTCAAATTTTTCAAGCAGAGATGATTTGTCAACTAAAATGCATTTTTAACAAAGTAATGAGATTTTTAATACAAAGGGCGAATTTTCCAAAAATGAAGATTTTTCAGTCAAGAAATAAAAAAAGTTCATCCAAATTGTTAAACTTTCAGGCCAAAGGATTCAATTTCTGCAAAAGAGTTGAATTTTCGATCCAAAGATATGACATTCCAAGCATCCAGTTTCACTTCCAATTAAAACACAGAAAATTTCAACAAAAAAGATTAGTTTTCTACAAAAAAATTCTCAACCAAAAAAGATCCATTTTCTACCAAAAATGAACAAATGAAATTTTTAGGAAAGGAAATTTAAACATAAAAAAAGAATTTTTAACAAAATATTATATTTTATTACATAAAAAAAACAGTAAAATTATTAACTAAATAGTTGAATTTGGTAACAAAATAGTGGAATTTTTAAACGAAAAAGCCGATTTTCCAAACCAAACAATGAATTTGCATCAAAATAGTTGAAATTTCAGATAAAAACATATAGATTTGTCTAAAAAGATCAATTTTTAATCAAAAATAGAATGGCTAATTCTTCAATTAAAATAATTAATCTTTAACCAAAAAAAAACACAAATTTTCGAAGAAAATATATTAATTTAAAACATTTTTTAAAATAATAATAAAATAGTTGAATTTTGGTTAGAAAGTTAATTTTTTACTCATAGAATATATAGTAAAGTAGACAAACTGGACGGTACTGTTACCGGCTCTTTTCGACAGATTACAGTTATCTATCACCACTTGACCCATAAAATTAATCAAGGTATACTATATTAAATTCAATTTGTGCCGCTTTAATTTCCATTTATTTTAAGTAAAAATATTGTATTTTCAACAAAATAAATTAATTTTTAACAAAGTAGGTGCATTTTAAATTAATAGTTGATCTTTTAACCAAAAAGGTGAATTTTCAATGAAGAAGATTGATTTTCTGAATAAAAAATACTTTAATTTTAAAACTAAATAGTTGAATTTACAATAATTAAAGGTCACTTACTAACCAAACATGGAATAGTTGGATTTTAATTTTAAAACAAGTTAATTTTCCACTTATAAAACAATTTTTAAAATTGCATGTTAAAAATACTAATTTTCGACAAAAAAGACCAATTTGCTACAAACTTGTTGAATTCTCAAGTAAAATGATGAATCTTTAATTAATGAAATAAATTCTTAAAAAAGTATTTAAATTTTCAATAAAAAAAAGGAATTTTCTAAATATATTGAAATTTTCAACTAAAATGCTCAATCTAAAAAAATTAAAGTTGCAGTTAAAAATATTAATTTTCGTCGGAAAAGACAAATTCTCCACAAAAAGTTACATTTTCAACAAAATGATTAATCTTCAATCAAGGAAATAAAATGTTAGAAAAGTATTTAAATTTTCAATGAATAGAACGAATTTTCATCGAATTATTTACATTTTCGACCAAATTAATTAATTTTCAACTAAAATAACGAAGCATCAACCAAAGAAGATTAATTTTCCACGATATAATATTTGATAATTCAACCACAAAAAAAAGAATTTCAACAAAATAGTTAAATTTTTAACTGAAATAATCAATCTTTAACTGACATAGTTAAACTTTCAGTTAAAAATATAAACGTTTAACGAAAAATACTAAAATTTTCAGAAAAAAATGAATTTTTAACCAAATATTTAGATTTTTGACCAAAAAAAATTATGAATCATCAACCAAGGAAATTAATTTTGAACCAAGTAGTTGCATTTTTAACCCAAATATATGAATTCCTAATAAGATATTCGAATTTTTAAATAAAAAATAATAAACTTAAACCAACAGCAGTTAATTTTTCATGAAAAATATGAATTTTCAACAAAAAATATAATGGTTGATAATTTAAAAAAACGACTTTTCAAAAAAATAGTTAAATTTTCATCTAAAAAAAAAAAAATAGAAAAAAACTGAAATAGTTAAAATTTCAGTAAAAGAAAATGGTACCAGTAAAAATGGTTCTGAAAATCACCTTTGTATTAGTTTTTTAATAAATTAAAAGTGATTTTTTTATGTTTTAAACAATCAAAGAAATTTTAATGAAAACCCAATTTTATTTTAGTTTAACGATTTCAACAAATTGTATTAGTTAATAGATAAAATCAATATTAATAGAACCCCAATAGGAAAATCAAAATGTTTATATTTGAAAAGTCCTCTATTATATTTTTGGCTTGAAATTAATTTTTTTGTTTGGTTAAAAATTCTACTATTTGTTTGAAAATTAATTTATTTTCTTGCAAATGCAAATATTCTGTTTTAAATGCATTTTTTTTTTATAAAAATGAACCTACTTGATTTAAGATTAATTACTTGGTTAAAAATTAATTTTTTTTATTGTTTATTCATCTCTGGTTGAAATATTAATAATTTTTTTCTAAATTCGCCTTCTTTGGTTAAAATAAATTATTTTTTATTTAAAATAAAGAGATTTGTTTCTTGACATATGAACTATTATATTTTTTATAAAAAATACATCTTTTTATGTTGAAAATGCAATTCACTGGTTGAAAGTTCAACTACTTTCTTAAAAATTAATTTTTGTTTGTTGAATATGGATAATTTTAGTCGAAAATTGATCTACTTTTGTCGAAACTTCCATTTTTTGGCGTAAAAATGGATTTTATCAACTGAAAATTTAACTGTGTGGTTGAAAATAAACTTCTTTTTTTTTTTTTTAATTATTTATTTTCTTGCAAATGCAAATATTCTGTTTTAAATGCATTTTTTTTGATAAAAATGAACCTACTTGATTTAAGATTAATTACTTGGTTAAAAATTAATTTTTTTTATTGTTTATTCATCTCTAGTTGAAAATTTAAATATTTAATTTTTAGAAAATTGATCTTCTTGGTTAAAAAATTATCTTTGGGGTTCAATTTTGACACCTTTTGCTGAAAATTAATTTTTTAGATTATTGATGATTTTAGTTTGAAATTCATCTCTTTGGTTGAAAATTTAATAATTTTTTTTCTAAATTCGCCTTCTTTGGTTAAAATAAATTATTTTTTGTTTAAAATAAAGAGATTTGTTTCTTGACATATGAACTATTATATTTTTTATAAAAAATACATCTTTTTATGTTGAAAATGCAATTCATTGATTGAAAGTTTAACTACTTTCTTAAAAATTAATTTTTGTTTGTTGAATATGGATAATTTTAGTCGAAAATTGATTTACTTTGTCGAAACATCCATTTTTTGGCGTAAAAATGGATTTTATCAACTGAAAATTTAACTATGAGGTTGAAAATAAACTTTTTTTTAAATTAATTATTTTCGGGTAGTAAGTTCAACTTTTTTGTATGGAAAACACGTGTGTTATGTATTTTGTTGAAAAATCGTCGTTATAATAAAAAATTAAACGACTTTGTTGAAAATTAACTTTTCGTTGATAATTCCTTTTTTTTTTGCTGAAAATTAAACTATTTGGTTGAAAATTATTTTTTTTTAGTTGAAAATTCAACCATTATTTTGTTGATAACTCGCCTTTTTGATTACAAAATTACACAATTATGTTGACAAATTATTAATTTTATCTGAAAATTTAGCTATGCCACTTTTGATTAGAAATTTATCGTCTGTAAGTCTACAATTCACCTATTTGGTAGAAAATTAATGTTTTTTAATGAGTATTTATATTTTCGCTTTAGCATTCAACTATTTCGTCAAAAATTAGTTTTTTGGTAGAAAATCGAATTATTTAGTAAAAAATTTACTTTTTTGTTGAAAAATAATATTTTTGTGTTCAAAATTCATCTTTTTTGATAGAATAGTAATCTTGATGGTAGAAAATTGATCTTTTTGACTGAAAATGTAACTGTTTGGTTAAATTTTCCTATTTTTTAGTTGAAAATTAAACTACTTCGTTAAAAATGCTCTTTTTTTTTTAAATTCACCTCTTTAGTTGTAAATTTAATGTTGTTTTTAAAAATTGGTTCTTTGTTTTTATTTATTTTTTAAACTGAAAATTTTAAGCCTCTATTTTTGGTTCAAAAAAAGCATCATTCTTGATTGAAAATCCATCTATTTAGTTGAGGACTCAACAATTTAGTTTAAAATTAATTTTTTCTTTGTTTAATTTATATGGTAGAAAATTTATCTTTCTTGATTGCAAATTAACTTTTTTGTCGAAAATTCATCTATCTTTGAAAATATTCTGTCTTATTCAAAATTCTTTTTTTTTTTAAATTTGAATTTTGAGAATGTTTTTTTGCTCACCTGAAAATGGATTTTCTTTGAGCTTACATAGTTCTGCCACGCCACACTTCAAATTATTTTTTAAAATTTATAAAAATATAAATGAAGTGACAAAAATAAGAATAAATTTATTTTTCTTTAACTTATTAAAAATCTTTGTTATTTTCATGTTTACGCATAATTATTATTTTTTTTTTTTTCGATTTTCAGCCTCCATTTACGACAGTACGATTTTTGGGTTCCTGCTGCGTTTCTTATTTATGGGGCCAATTGGTGTACATAGCAATACCTGAAGAAGAAATTAATGGAATAAACTTCAGGCCTCTCATTATTCTTGTACCCGGCGCCATTGCACTAGGTAAAACAAAATCAATATTATTTATAAAATTAATATTTTCGACAACTTTTAGGAATAGCTACGAAAAAAGTCTTAATTTTTCGTACTGTTTTCTACAAAAATACATTAACAATTATATAAAACTTAAACCTTTTTCTCAGGGTCGCCATGGATTCTCCTATTTTTTCGTAGAAAATTGTATTGATTCATAATAAATTTATTATAAAACTGTGTAATATTTCAAGGAAAAAAAAGATAAAAAACTAAATATAGTTTTTCTTAGAACATTTCTACTTTTTGAAAATGGATAAATAATAATATAATCCTTTGAAGCAAATGCATACAAAATAGAAAGAACTTATTGAAATAACAATAAACCATATTTTGCATTAAGAGATAAGGTAAAGGCCACTAGTCAAGATAAGGAAATATATTCTACCGACTTGTTGCAAGCAAATTCGTATGGGCAACAAGAAAATCTAAGTTTTTCTTCAAATATTTAAAAAAAAATATTGATTCTACTGTAAATATAAGTTTCATTTATTTCAAATTTAAAAAATGCCCCTATAGCTTTCAAAATTATAATTTTGAATGAAAAAAATGAGCAAAAAGGACATTTTATAATTTAGTTTTTATTATTATTAGAAAAATGTTTTTTTTTAGATTCACGTATGAAATGTCTGTAGTTGTACCAGACAAGTAAAGCATTATTTTCTAAAATTTTGAAAAAGATTTTCTTAGACTTTACATTTTTTTTTAATTCTTCGTGTAGAAGAATTTTTTGAGACCTAGGAAAATTATAGCTTGCTTCTTCAGGATGAATTAAGAAGATG
>NC_046663.1:1872256-1881500 GCF_010883055.1 Belonocnema kinseyi | reverse complement strand
TTCTAAAAATTAAAAATTCTTGACCTCATTGCGACACCGGAGGACTATTTCTAGTTTCAAAAAGAAATTCAAGTTTTTTATTTGTTTATTTTAACTAGTAGCAAATTTTCTCCTCTCTCCTCTCCTCCTCCTATCTCTCCTCTTCTCCCCTAACCTCACCTCTCTTCTCCTTTCCGTTCGTCTCCTCTACTTTCCTTTTCTTTCCTTTCAGAAACCCCAAAAAGTGTATCCTTTTTGGGTTTTCTGAAAGTAGCAACTCTTTTCCTCTCCTCCCCACTCCCCTCCTCTCCTCTATCCAACTCATCACTTATTTCTTCACGGTTTCTCTTCTCTCCTTTTTTTCCCTATAAAACCCCGAAAAGGATACATAATTCACAAGAAAAATTAGAATTTTATTGGAAGCATTTTAATTGAACAAGTAGCGACTTTTTCACTGCTCTCCTTCCCACGCCAATCCTTTCCTCACGGTTCCTCTCCTTTCCTTTCCTATAAGAAACCCTCAAAAGGATGCATAATTTACAAGAAAGATAAGAATTTTATTGTAAAAAATTGATTCATTTATTTTAACAAGTAGGAATTTTTTTCCTCTCCTCGCCCTCCTCTACCCCTCACCAATTATTTCCTCTCCTTTCTGTTCTTCCTCTCCTTTCCTGTCCTATAAGATACCCCAAAAAGGATGTAGAATTTACAAGAAAAATTGGATTTTTTTTTTTTTTTAATGTATTCTTTTATTTTAACAAGTAGCAACTTTTTCCATCTTCTTTCCTCTTCTCTCAAATCCTCTCCCCTCCTCTCCTTTATTATATGAAACCCCAAAACGGATGCAGACTTTATAAGAAAGATTTAAAATTTTATTTAAAAAATGTTATTCTTTAATTTTAACAAAAAGCAACTTTTTTCCTCTCCTCTAACCTCTCCTTTTCTCACTTTTCCTGTCCTTTCTTATAAGAAACCCCAAAAAGAAAGCTGAATATAAAAAAATATTAGAACAGGAAAAGCATAGTAGAATATTTAAAGGTGTTTCAGGTTGGAATAATAAGGAAAGGTGATGAAAAAAATAGGTGTGAAGGTTGCAAACGATGTGAGACGTGTAGAAGTAGAAAGGGAAAGGACGAGCAAATGGCACTGTCGAAATTAAATAAAAGGGAGTTATCGATGAAAGTAATAACAAAAAAAGGGCTTCACATGGAAGGTATGGTGAAGGTATGGGTGGGAGGAGCTGCGGGTGCATGTATGGTGCTCACTCAGGCGTCAAAAATAGAGAGAGAGAGAGATAGAGTCAAGAAAGAGAAACAACAGGAGAGAGACAAAATAGTTCCGAGACTCTGGATTTAATGTCACGTTCAGTCCCGAAATTGATATTATATCCAGGCTTGACTGTAATAGGGAAACAATCAACAAAAAGAAAGTGCAGGGAATTTATAAGAAGTTTGAAACAATGGGAGGTGGTAGAAATGATAGAGACGTAGCTAAACGAAAACGGATGGGAAAGAGTGACAGAAAGATCGCCAAGAGGTTACAGATGGCAGATTCAAAATGAAAAGTGGAAGAATAAAAAAGGCTGAGCAATGGGAGAAGTATTGTTAAGACTGAGGAAGAAATGTATAACAGGAAAGGATACCAAAGAGATAAAGTAAAGTAAAAAAGGATTAATAGTAGAAGAGAAGAAGATTAGAGGAAAGAAGTGGAAGATAGTAGTGGCATATGTAGGAGATATTGAGGAAAATTCTGAGGGGATAAAACAACAGATTAAAGAAAATGGAGAAGGGGTCAAGCTTGTAATAGGATATTATGATGCGAAAACAGGAGATAGGGAAGGAAGGGAATGCAGAGAAGAGCAAGGAATAAAATCTAAAGATAAGGTATAGAACAAGGAGGGAAATGCATTATAAAAGAAGTTGGAGATATAATGGTTTATCTTAAAATTAAATCTAGAGGGAGTTTAGGAAAAGGAATAACGCTCAGGAAGAGAAAAGGGAACAGCAATTGATTATGTGATAGTGAAGGACGAGGTAAGAAAGATATTAGAGGGAGAAAAGAGTGATAACGATAAGAAAATAAAAATAAAAAATATCAAAATGGGAAAGAGGCATGTAAATGAAAACATAGAAATAATGATACGAGAAATAAAGGTAGTATGAGAGAGCATCGACAAAAACGAAGCTAGAAAAGGAAGGGGTAGAAGAGAATGGGATAAGGAATTTACAGAGAAGAGTATGTGAGAGTTTGGAAGGTATCCAATGAAGATAAAAAACGAAAATAGTAAACCCTTATGTTGAGATTTTAGGATGAATAGAAAAGAAATTGAATAAATGAAGATCAGAGGGAAGGGGAAGAGGAAGATAGGAAATCATCTGGTATATTTGAGATTATAAATCAATTCTGGTAATATAAGGGGAAAGAACTAAATAATGGGCATGAATAATTTGCAATATTAAGAGGAGAGGTATATTTTCTGATTTATGGAAAAAGGAGGTAGAGTTTATCAAAAAATACAAATGGGAGACAGAATAAACGTGATAGGAAGAAGGAAGGGAGTTCTTAAGGAATAAAAATATATGAGATTGGTCGAAATTAAAGATCAAAATAAATGGTATTTACAAGATGATAAAAGAAAGGAATACCAAAGTATTTAGAAAGGGGATCGGAAGAGTGAAGATGAACAAGAATAATAACATTTATATGAGAAAAAGAGGCAAGCGAAGGGATTTATTGGGGAAAGGAGATCAGAAATTGCAGAATATGTGAATGAGAAGAGGAAACATGGGATCTATGGGAAGGTTGTAGGAGAGGAATGAAAGATATAGGAAGTTGACAAGCGAATGTAGTAAAGATTTTAGAGAAGGAAGAATTGGGCAAGGAAAGAATTAAAGAGTGAATGTGAAAAATAATCCGATGGGAATATAAATGACACGTACCCATCTTATTCAATGAATTAATTTTCAGGTACATGGATTGTTGGAAATGTGGGAAAGGAAAGAGGCTCACTGTGGATTCCTTTAGTTGCATCCTATTTGTGCTACCCTACATTGTATTATATAGGAGATGAGAGTACTTGGATGTGCCTTATGGTTCTGGCATCTTATCTGAGTTTCGATTCGTTTGCCAAGCAGTGGCGTTTAAAACCGACGAAAAAAAAGTCCTTACGCAAGAGATTGGCAATTGTATTATTTTGTGTAATTCTCTACGCTTCCCTGTGGAGCAGTTATTTTTACATGAATGCCACTATTACTGACAACGATGGAGAGGAGATCAAACTCTCTGATGCTGTCAAGCATTTCCTCACTTCCCCGATTTGGTTAGATCTCAAGGTTCGTTCGACTCAAATTCTAAATAAAAATCTTATTCAGTTCAAATAACCAAAGGACAGAAAAATTAATTTTTATCCAAGTAGCACTAACTAAATATAATTTTTTTTTTAAATACCAATATTGCATCAAAATTGCATATATTGCTGCAATATTGTGTGCTGTTGGGAGCTTAATATTATTGATATCGATTAAATATTATTATTATAATCATACGAGGTTCTATTTTCTTCAGGCAAGCTTGGAGGCAACGTGGCAGCAAGCACTAAGCCAAGGATTCTGGGCAACTTGGAGACAAATAGTAGAATTGTCTGATCCGAGAGGTGAAATAAATGCCTATAAGGTTAGTTTAAGTATTGATATTTTATATCTTGTTATAGGATCTGAAAAAAGAAAGACGAAGGATTTGGAGGTGGGTAAGGGGAAGGTTGGATATGAGGGGAGCGATGAGTAACGTTGAAAGAAAGGGGAAAGTAGGGGGCAGGAGAGTAGTTAAGAAGTTTGGAAAGGAATGGAGAGCGGAATGGTGGAAGAATGGAGAGGGCGAGGATGGGAGACTGAATTTCGAGGGTAAAAAGAGGTTAGGATAAAGATTGGGAAGGGAGAGATGTGGATTGTGGAGAAGGCGGTAGGAGAATTAAACTAAAAGGGAGATGAGGGGGAAAGTGGAGGGAGGACGGTGATAAGTAAGTGGAAAGGGGTGAAGAGAGAGAAGGATAGGAAGGAGACGGGAAAGAATGTAGCAGTTTTAAGGGAGAGGATGGAAAATGGTGAATGTCCAGTGAGATAAAGGAGGGTGATAGGCATGAATGGAATACTTTGATTTTTCATACCTATATTCTCATTATTTCTTTCAGATTCTAGGATTATCTCAGACTGCCTCTCAAAGCGAGGTGACGTCCAGATGGAGGACACTATCGAGAGAACATCATCCAGACAAAATTAAAGGCAGTGATGAGGAACGTCGCAAAGCACAAGAAGTGTTTATGGAAATCCAGCAAGCTTATGAAATACTTTCAAGTGCCAAGAATCGGAGACAGCGGCGAAATAGGAAATCTACCACATAGACCCTAGATCCATATAGGTCGATATTTTTCCTACTTTCCTTTATCCTTTCCATGTCCTCCAACCTCCCTCATCGCTTCCCTACTATCACCTACTTCCCTTCTCCCATATCCATCTTGCTTATTCTTTTTTGTTTCTTCTTCTTTTTCATCCCCTCCGCTACTATCGCCACTCATCCCACTCATCAATATTTAGAATATTTAAAAAGTTATTAAAAAATTAATAAGTGAAAATTCCACTTTAAGTGAGCCCACTTTTATTTAATATATTAATCTTAAACTTACGTTAGAAGAAGGAGCAATGAGAAGAGGATGGAAAGGAGTTAGGGTGGGAAAAGAAAAGATATATACACTGACATATGCGTATGTTATAGTGTTGATAGCAGAGGATTGGAGAAACACTTAGATAGGAAAAAGTTGAATTTAAATATAAAAAAGACCTAGATAATATGTATAAAAAAAGAGAGGAAAGAAAAAAAGAATGGACTGAGAGGTGGAATGGAGTGATGTTAGAAGTAGTAAAGGAGAGGTAAAACGAAAGAAAAGAGATTGAGAGGTCACAAGAAAGGTATATATGGTGGGCCCTAGAAATAGACTGGAAGACGCTCGGATATATCGTGAGAGAAGTAAAAGGGATAAATTAAGTACTAGAGCGGGAAAGAGGTCGTGAAAGTTTAAGAAGCTAAGGGAGGGAAAGAGAAGGAAATTAGTGAGATAGTTTTGGAGTGAGGTAGAAGAGAGGAAAGGGGCCGATAGAATTCACGAGATGGGAAGAAAGAAGGAAGTGCATTAGAGAAGTAGTCTACGACATGAAACTAGAGTATATGAATAATTGGAGAAAAGAAGGGAAAGAGAATAAAAATCAAGATGGGTGATGATTGAGGAATGAAAATATAATAGATGGTATGAGATTATAAAAAGGAAGGAGTACCAAAGTATTTATAAAAGAAATGGCGAGAGAGGTGGACCAGAATATACGAGATAGGACGGGATAAGGGATAAAAATATGCGGTATGTATAAGATAATAAGAAGAGAGGAGTGCCAAAGTATTTAGAGAGGGGCTCGGAAGAGAGAAGATAAACAAGAATATGATTAAGATAAGGAAAAGAGGTAAGGGAAGCGACGTATTGGGGAAAGTAGAGCAGAAAAAGTAGAATTTGTGAATGGGAAGAGGAAACATGGGAGCATGTAGGAGAGGAGTGGAATATAAAGGAAGCGCATCAGAGAATGTAGTAAAGATTTTAGGAGATGGTGGATTCGGTGAGGAGTGGGTGGAAGAATTATAAAAAGGAGAACATAAAAAGCAGAACATAAAAAGTAGAATATACAAAGTATAACAGAAGAAGAAAAAACAGAAAATGCAGAATCCGTAATTGGAGAGAGGAAACATGGGAGCATTTAGAAGAGGAATGGAATATAAAGGAAGCGCATCAGAGAATGTAGTAAATATTTTAGGAGATGGTGGATTCGGTGAGGAGAGGGCAGAAGAATTATAAAAAGGAGAACATAAAAAGTATAACAGAAAAATAAAGAACAGAAAATGCAGAATCCGTAAACGGAGAGAGGAAACAT
Source organism: Belonocnema kinseyi (assembly GCF_010883055.1). NCBI lineage: Eukaryota > Metazoa > Arthropoda > Insecta > Hymenoptera > Cynipidae > Belonocnema > Belonocnema kinseyi. The sequence goes on along the minus strand of NC_046663.1, from coordinate 1,875,555 downwards.
GGGAGCATGTAGGAGAGGAATAGAAGATAAAGGAAGTGGGTTAAAGAATGTAGTAAAGATTTTAGGAGAGGGTGGATTGGGTGAGGAGTAGATGGAAGAATTATAAAAAGGAGAGCAGAAAAGGGTGATGTAGAAGAAGGATGTTGGAAAAGAATTGAAGATTAAGGAAGCTGGCAAGAGAATGTGGTGAAGATTTTAGGAGAGGATGGATTGGGCGAGGATTGAGTGGAAGAATTGGAGAAGCGAGCGCAAGATAGAAGGTGTTAAAATGGCAAGATTATGGTAGAGAAGAAGTGAAAGAAGAAGAAAATGGAAGTACTAAATCATGAACTATGTTATGCAATATACGTTGCGCATGCGCCCTTGCTTGCTCTCTTTCTCGTCTTCGATAAGTTTCTCACTGGTTTGCCAATATGTCCAAATAATTGTAAATAATTGTAAATAGTAAGGATGATATCATATAAAATATGTAGTTGATAATATTGTAAGAAACGGAAGTCATGTACACCCTTAGGCGACACATTATGAATAAAGAACTACTTCAAGATTAGAAATACGGAGAGGTTTTATTTTTTTTTCTTCGGGATATACGTGAAAACAAAATTTTTTATTCATCTGAATAAATTTTATAAACAAATACGGATTTTCGCCAATTTTCAGCTTTTAGGGAAATTGGGGAAGGGGAAGTATTGGAAGTGAGGATAGAGGAAGTGAGGGGAAAGCGAGAGAAGGAAAAATAATTAGGGAAGGGGAGAATGATAAATTAGGAGAAGCAGGGGAAATAATTAAGAATGAGGGTGCTTAGAGGATGGTGAGGGCTGGAGGTGGGAAATAGAGCAAGAGGAGTGTTGGATGGGGTATCATGAAGAAGGGAGAAGCATAGGAGGAGGAAATGGGAGGGGCTGAAGTGTGAGAAGGGAAATGTAGGGGGAGCAGGGGAAATCCGGAAATGTATTTTTTTAATAACATTTTTCTCGATCAAAATGTATAGTTTTTCTGAAAAATGGAATTTTTTTAAAAAGTATTTCCTTTATTTTTTATTACAAAAAAAATGATCGCACATACCTCATTGTTTCAGGGAACGAATCATTTTCTCTAAAAAGAAATGTTTCATTTTAATCTGTAGGAGATTTTTTTTACCACATTCAATAACTTTTTCATCTTATTAGAACTGAAAAAAATTCTCTCGCTCTAACCTAATTCTACAATTATCAAATCAGCTTTAAAAAATATTTCTTTTGTTAGATATCTATTATTTAATTCTAAAATTATTATTCTAATGATTACAAAGTTAAAAAAAAAGGTTAAGTCTTAATATTCGTAGAATCGAAATTCGGATATTTAAAAGTTCGATGTGTTCCATCTTGGATGAAACTGCCATCAGAATAAAATTTTGAAATGTCTTTTAGTTTGATGCGAGAATGAGTCGCTATTTGCTTTTTTTCTTCGCTATCGTGCTCTCTATTTTTTCAGAAAAATTAGTTGAGCACTTGTTGCTTCTGTCTTGTACCAGCGTTATCCTAAAAACAATAATTTATTGATTAATAATTGATTAATACTAGGGTATTAATCAATTTTTTTATTTCAAATACTAATTAATGTCTACTGGTCTATTATTTTTGAAAAAAAAAATTCTCTTCATCTGGGTTTGAACCCTGAACATCACTATACATGAGTAGACTCTCAACACCGTAGAGCGGGAAAAAATGACTATTTTGACTCAAAATAGTGTTCGGCCCACAAAGATTGACCCATTTGGACGTACAAATTTTTAAAGAAGCTGATAAAATTTTCGAGAGAGTTCTAACTTATATTTCTAACTAAAAAAAATTTTTTTCTAACTGTGCAGTAGTGTAATTGATAAACGCTCTACTGATATATTGTGGAATTTTCAGTTCAAATCCGGGCTGAGACAGATTTTTTGTCTTTTTTGAAAATAATAGACCAATAATCGACACGATTTAAAATTGAACATCCAAAAATTAATAGATAGTGTTAATAATTTAGTACTTAATTGAAAATTTTACCGCAATTGAGGAACATTGAGAGGACGAAGAAGATTTTTAACTATGGGAGGAACATCCTCCGGTGTTGGCAAAGCAGCGCTTGAGACACAAAGAGCTGCACTCGTTAATTGACTAACTAATGAAAAAGTACGATCGGGGCCAGAAGAGGTACGGAAAACCCTTTTTAATCTTGACCGAAGACCCATTGATGATGGATGTGGGTTCATTTGAAACGGAATTACCTACCAAACGATGATTTTATTATTTCATTAATTTAAGTAAATTAAATAATTGAATAAATATTAAATTAAATATTAAATCAAATATTGAATTTAATATTAAATTAAATATTAATTATCTACACGGCTAGCCCAAGCGGCACTAAAAATTTCCGATGATTTTGAAAGATGATCACTCCGTCGAAAATAAAGCTGAAAATCTAAAATTTGGAGGAAGCAATCTTTGAAGTCTTGTTTACAATTTGAGCGAAGAAAATGTCAAAAACCTGCACGGGTTTTCTGAGTTATTAATATAAATTTCCCAGCGTTGCCTCGACCGTCAGACGGCTTAGGCAACTCTTGGACATTTTTATTTATATCTCAGGAACTCTTGCATTTTTTAATAAGTTTTCTTAGTTTCAATTAAAAATAAGCTTATTTTTAATTTAAACTAAGAAAACTTTTTAAAAAATGCAAGAGTTCCTGAGATATAAATAAAAATGTCCAAGAGTTGCCTAAGCCGTCTGACGTTCGAATTAAATGATGAATCTTTAACAAACTAAAATGAACCAAGTAACAAAAATTAAAAACAAAAAAGTTGATATTAATGGATATTAATTTTCTACCAAAAAATACAAATCACAAAAAAGACGAATTTCCAACAACTATTTATGATTTATTATTTAAAGAATTATTATTCAATTAAAAAAGATGAATTTTAGAACGAAAAAAATATTTAGTTAAATTCCTATTTAAGAAAATTAATTTTTACAAAAAAGCAAAAAGTTTTCAAATTAATATTTTTATTTAAAAAAAAAAATAAAGTGAATTTTTACAAAAAATGAATTTGTTATTAAATAGATTAAATTTCAACAAAAAATTTACATTTCCAGTTTTAAAACAAAAATTTCAAAAAGAAATTTTTAACTCAATGCTTAATAATAATTATTAGTTTAAAAATTACTTTTCAACATGAAGAAAATGATTTTTCAATAAAAATGGTCAAATTTTCAATTAAAAAAGATAAATTTTAGAACGAAAAAAAAGTTGTAGTCAAATTCTCATTCAACAGAAT
>NC_046663.1:1846450-1872156 GCF_010883055.1 Belonocnema kinseyi | reverse complement strand
AATGAATGTTCAAAATAAGGAAAATGATTTTTCAATTAAAATGGTCAAATTTTCAATTAAAAAAGATGAATTTTAGAACGAAAAAAATATTTAGTTAAATTCACATTTAAGAAAAATTATTGTTACAAAAAAGGAACAAGTTGTCAAATTAATATTTTTATTAAAAAAAAATGAATTTTCACAAAAAAATGGATTTGTTATTAAATAGGTTAAATTTCAACAAAAAATTTACATTTTCAGTTTTAAAACAATAATTTCAAAAAGAAATTTTTAACTCAATGCTTAGTTGAATTTTCAAATGAAAAAGATAAAGTTACAAATAAAAATAAAGTAGTTAAATTTTTAGTTTAAACAAATTAGTTTTTAAACAAAAGAAAAGCATATTTAAAAAAAAAGATAATTTGAACTAAAAGAATAAATCATCGAACAAAAAATATACTTTTAACCTATCAGTTGAATGAAGATTTATATCCTACTAGAAACTATCATTTTTAACAAAATACATGAATAGTTAATTAAAATAATTATTTTTAACTGTAAATAAAATAGTTAAATATTCAGTAAGAAAATTGAAACAAAGTAGTACAATTTTCAACCAATGAAATAAATTTCTAACCAGAAAGGTTAATTTTCTACAAAAAAATTCAAAATTTTTAACAAAATATATAAATTTTCAACCAAATAGTTGAATTTTTATCTAAAAATACAAAGGGTAAATTTTTGGTTAAAAATCTTTCTTTCAGCTAAAAAATAGAGTTTGAAGTAAAAAGAAAAAACTTTAGGAAAAAAATAGAATAGTTAAATTCTCATTTCAAGAAATCATTGTAAGACATAAATAATTTGAAATCTACGATTTGAAATCAATTTTTACCAAAAAAGTCGAAATTTCTAAATAATTATATAAATTTTCAAGCAAATAGTTGAATTGTTAAATAAAAATACAAAAATTCAACTTTCAATGCTCATTTCAAAAAATTAATTGTTACAAAAAGAAAAAAGGTTGTCGAATAAATGTCGAATAAATTGTCGCATAAAATGAATTTACATTTAAATAGATTAAATTTAAAAAAAAAGAATAGTAACATTTCAGTAAAAAAAAATTTTCAATAAACATAATAGTTTAATATTAATTGAAAAAATAAATAAAAAAATTTATATTAAACAAAATAGTTCAATTTTCAACTAAAAAAAAGTTTTTCAACCAAATAGTTCAATTTCTAATTAAGAAGATTAAGGTTCAAACCAAGAAGATAAATTTTATTATAAAAAAGAGGATATTGAATTTTAAACTAAAAATTATAAATTCTCAACCGAAAATGGAATAGTCACATTTTTAGTTATAAAAATTAATTTTCAAACAAAAAAATTCAACAAAATACATGAATCTCAAACGCAACGTTTGGACGTTTTATTTATATTTTTGGAATTCGTTAAAACTTAAAAATTTATATTGGCTTAATTTAAGGATAAGATTTCAAGGATTGATAAAAAATTCGAGAAATTCTGGAGTCCCAGTTGCGCAAACCGTGTAGATACTTTTCGAGAATAGCGTAATTTTATTTATTATTAAAGTTATAAAATCTGTTAACTTTGAATAATTGTAATCATCCAACTTTAAGAAAAAATACTGACCCTGCCCGTAAAGACTTTGGCTGCCAATTCCGGTTCACTGCCCCAACGACAGGTATTAGTTTTTTCCAAAAGTCGATGCCGGGCAAACCGTTCAATAACTTCCGCACAAACGTATCTTCCGCAAAATTTTGCCCATTGGTCTGCCCTGAAACCTCGACCATGATCTCTTAGTGTTGGATTGGCACCTAAAAAATAATATTCAATATTTAATATCTCAGAATAGAAGGATAGGAAGGAAGGGTTGGGGAAAAGGTAGAAGAGGAAATTGATCTGCAGAGGCTGTTGATAAGCGAAGGAGAGAAGGAGAAAGGTGACGTGGAAAAGGAGAACGAGGAGGTGGATAATGAGAATGAGAAGACGGAGAAGGATAAGAAGAAGGAGGAGGAGGAGGAGGAGGACAACGAGATAAGGGAAAGCGAAAACAGAAATTGTGGAAAAAGGTAAAAGAGGAAAATGAGATAAAGCGGTAATTAGAGAAGAACAAGGAGAATAAGAATAAGTATAAGCAGAAGGAAAAGCAGAAGGAGAGGAAGGATAAGGAGAAGAAGAATAAGCAGGAGAGTAATAGCTATAACGATTAGAAGAAGAAGAAGGTTAAGAAGAGGAAAAAAAGGTTAAGGAGAAGAATAAGGAGTATAAGGAAATAAGGCAAACGGGGGAGGGGGATGGAAGAGTTCCAGGGAAAAGGTGGATGAGCAAAATGGGCTGAATATCGGTGATGGGGGAATGAGAGAAGAAAAATGAGAAGAAGGATGAGTTGAGGATGAGGAGGATAAGAAAAAGGAGAAACAGAAAAGAGATGAGACATGGTGGGATAAATAGAATGAGATGAGAAGAATGAGGATAAAAGACGAAGGATCAGGAGAAGGATAACGAAAAAAATAATGAGAAGGAGTTCAAAGAGAAGAAGGAAGTTAAGGAGGAGAATAAGGACTATGAGTAAAAGAATTCGAAGGAAATGAGGTGAACGGAATGAAGAAAATGGCAGGAATTCAAAGAAAAAGGTATAAAAGGAAAATGAGATAGAAGTCGGCGGTGAGGAATGAGAGAAGGAAAAGGAAAATAAGGATAAGTTTAGGATAAGTTTAGGATAAGGAGAATAGGGAGTATAAGTGAACGAGGCTAAGAAGAAGGAGGGTAAGGAGGAGGGTAAGGAGAAGCAGAAAAAGGAGTAGGAAGATCAGGAGAATGAGGATCAGATGAAGGATAAGGAGAAGGATAATGAAAAGAATAACGAGGAGGAGAAGGAGTATAAGGGGATACGGCAAATGGGAAGAGAAAAATGGCAGGAGTTCAGGGGAAAGCGTAGAAGAGGAAAATGGGCTAAAGACCTTGAGGGGATGTGAGGAGGATATATAGAAGGAGAATGGGGATAAAAAGATACAGAAATAAAAAAACAGGAGTATTGGGGACAAGTAAAAAACGGAAAATGAAATAAAGGGATAATAGTAGAATAAGATAAAGAATGAATACAAGAAAAAGCAGGAGAAGAAGGAAGAAAAGAAAAACGAGAAGGAAGATAAGGAAAATGATAACAATAAGGATTAAGAGAAGAGAAGGAGGTTAGAAGAGGCGAAGGAGGTTAAGGAGAAGAAGAAGGAATACAAAGCGCAAAGGTAAACGGGTAGAGGAAAATGTTAGGAGTTCAGGGGAAAAGGTGGACGAGGGAAATTAACTAAAAGTCGGTGATGGGGAAATGAGAGAACCAAAGGAGAATGAGGATAAGTTGAAGATAAGAAGGAAAAGAAGAAGTATAAGGAGAAGGAGGATATGAAGGAGAATAATGAAAAGGAGGATAAGAAAAAGGAGATGGAGAAGAAGAATGAGAAGAAGTAGGGTAAAGAGAGTAGGATAAAGAAAATGAGGATAAGACGAAGTATAAGGAGAAGGAAAAGGATACTGAAAAGGATAACGGGAAAGAGGTTGAGGAGAAGGAAGTTAAGGAGAAGAATAGACGGGAAGAAGAAAATGACAGGATTTTAGAATGGCGGGTGGAAGAGAAAATTTTGCTAAAAGTCGGTGATGGGAGGAGGAAAGAAAGAGTAGGACAATGAGAATTAGTATAAAGAGGAGAAAGAGGCTGAGGAGAAGAAGGAATAAAGTAAACGGAAAGAAGATAATGGCAAGAGTTGATAAAGAAAAAGTGGAAGAGGAAAATAAGCTAAAAGTTGGTGATGCGAAAATGAGAGAAGGAAAGGGAGATTGAGGATAATTTGAGGATAAGGAAGATGACAAGGAGAAAGGGGTGGAGGGTAATGAGAAGGAGAATAAGGAGAGAGAGGAAAAGGAAAATGAGAAGGATTAGAAGAAGTGGGATAATGAAATTGATGACAAGAAGGAATTTAAGGAAAAAGAAATTATGTAGAAGAATAAGGAGTGTAAGTATAAATATAAGAAAAGGTAAACGCGAAAAGGGAAGTGAGCTCAAAGCCAACGATGGGGGGAGGAGAAAAAAAGTAGGAGAAAGAGAATAAGAATGATTATAAGAAGGAGAAGTGAAGGAATAAGGTAAACGATAAGACGAAAATGACAGGAGTTGAGAAAGAAAAGTGGCAGAGGAAAATAAGCTTAAGGTCGTTGATGGGGAAAGGAGAAGAGGAAGGAGGAGAAGAAGAAGGAGAAAGCGAAGGAGACGGTTAAGGAAGAGGAGGAGGAAAAGTAGGCTGAGTACAAAGATAATGATAAGGATTGGGAGAAAAAAAGAGGTTAAAGAGAAGAAGCCAAACAAGAAGGTGAAGGAATACGGTAAACAGAAAAAGGAAAATGGCACGAGTTGATGGGAAAGGTGAAAGATGAAAATAAGCTGAAGGCTGGTGATGGAGGAATGAGAAAAGAAGAATGAGGATTAGCTAAAAATAAGAAGAAGAAGGATAAGGAGGATGAGGGAATGGATAAAAATAAGAATAAGGATTGGGAAAAGGATAAGGATAATAAGTAGAAGGATAAGGGCGAGAAGAAGCAAGAAAGTGAATGAGTGAGAAGGGATGGGCGACACAGAGGAAAGAAATTGGAAGGGGGCGAGAAGAAGGGGTTATGGAAAAGGACGGTAAGGATAGTAGGGTGATGGGAGAGGGAGAAGAGAGAACTTGCCGAAAAAGAAGGAGAAGCGTGATGGGAGAGGGGGAATGAGGATGATGGGTAGGGATTCTACAGAAAGAAGATGAAAGGAGTGATGTGATTTTGGGAGGGGGGATTTGAGATACTTAAATCAGACTTGATAGGCTGAGAAACTCTTTTTTGAAGGCGCATTTCGTCCACGTTGAATAATATTTCTTATTTTACACATAATATACAATAAAAAGCATCTTACCAGCAAACAGTAAGATTTTTGCACACTTTGTTCGTCCCTGAAGCGCAGCCTTCATTAAGGGTGTGAAACCGAAATTATTTCTAATATTGACTTCAATTCCAATGCATCTCTGCAAAAGTATATTCAAACACTCTGTTTGACCTAAAACAAAATCGATGATATAATTTAGTAACAAAGGGGAAAAATAACATTTTTATAAACAATAACTTACTAAACTTGTTAGTCTAGACATACTCAACTTGTTTCGAAAAAGTTTGTGTTTAACTTAATAATAAAAAAATATATTTTTTGCACATTTTCAAACAAAATTTTTATAAGTTTGCCTGGTTCGTAATTTATAGTATTATATTATAAACTTCTGTATACCAGCTTGTGCTGCAAAATGCAGAGGTGTGTTTCCCTCATTGTCTGGAATATTAGGATCAATTCCAGTGAAAGATAAGGCTGCTTCCAAAATAGAGGTTGAACCATTTCCAGCTAAGTAGCTTGTAGCCGTCTATATCAACAGTATGCAATAATATTTTTCAGAAAAGCGCAATTTTTTATCATAACTCTAAGATAATATTAACATAAATAACAATGAATCGTTTAAATAATTAATTTGGTTAACTTTAATTAATTATTTCCTGGCTCTGCCTAAGAAGTTGACAAATTTCAGAAAAAATGTTAACTTTCTCCCTTTAATCTAAGAGAAAATGGTTAAAAACAATAATTAATTATTTAAACAATTATTTTTTTACTAATACTTCAGCGTAAGTAGAAAATTAAAAAAGTTAAAATTGTTTAAATATTTCGAAATGACTAAAAATAATCTGGAAGATTTTAAGCCAATTTTCTCATTTTTCCAGGATTTAAGAAAATGTTAGGAAAACTGAATTATTGAACCAAATATTCCAATCTTGAAAATATTCAAAAATCATTGAAAAGTTAAAAGATTTTAAAAAATTTCAACATAATTTAGATTTTTAAAGATTTTTAAATGAAACTTTGAAGCTTTTAAGACAACGGAAATTCGAATAATTCTAAAAAATATTTCGAAGTATTAAAAGTATTTCAAAAATAAGAAATCTGGTAATATTTCAAAAAACTTTAAACGAAATATAGATTTAAAAAATGTTAAAAGTTCTCAAGTTAATAAGCTTTTCCCAAAACTCCTGGGAATAATATACATTAAAAAAGATTTCCAAAATTGTTAAATAAGAATCTGGAAGATTTTAAGGGAACTTTCTTAATTTTTCCTAATGTTTTCAAACTTTGAGGAAGAATTTGGATCATAAAAAAATTTTAAGTTGTAAAATGTTTAAAAATTAATTACAAATTTAAACAGGTTTCCAAAAATTAAAAAAAAAGTAGATTTTTGAAGATTTTAAAACCAAATTTTAAAGATCTTTTTTTAAGATGTTAAAAGGTTTTAATACAAGTTTTTTTCTTAAGATTCCAAGAAAAATTTAAGTTGATTTTTTATTTATAAAAATAATTGTAAGGAAATATTTAAAAAGTTTTTGAAACATTTAAATGATTTCAATTGATTGATTTTATCAAGAAAAATTGAGAAAGAATGTAGAAGATTTAAGGGAAAAAATGTATGTTGTAAACTTTTTTTTTAATTGATTCTTTACTTGAAAATTGAAAATTTTTGGTTGAAAAAGAACTTTTTTCAGTTGAAAACTCATGTTTTTTGTGAAAGTATATCTTTCTCGGTGAAAAAGTATTCATGCCGGTAGAAAATTTTTGTTTTTAGTTGAAAATTAAACTATTTAGTTAAAAATTCAACTATATTTTTGGAAATATAATTTCTTTTTTTTTCTCGAAAATTCAACGCTTGGTTGAAAATGAAACTAATTTGTTAAAAATTCTTTTTTTCTTTTTTGGTTAAGAACTAACTTTTTTCACGTTGAAAATTTAACTAATTGTTTAAAAATTTAACTATTTTGCTGAAAATAGAGTTTTTTAAACTTCAATTATTGAGTGAAAAATTGAACTATTTTGCTGAAATTTCGACTTTTCTATAGAAAATTAATCTCTGCTGAATATTTCATTAAAAATTAAACTATTAGATTTTTCGTTGAGAAATCATCTTTTTATGGAAAATTCAACTTTTAGGGATGCAAATTCAACTGTTTTTGGTTGAAGTTTATTCTTTTTTGTTTGAAAATTCGATTCAAATTTTATAACTTCTTTAAATGTCTGTTATGTTGTGAAAAGAGTATATGAATTCAATTTGCAAAATTATTTAAACCATAACTTTTAATTTCCTCTGGAATTAGTTTAAAAAGATATAACTAAATCCAATTTTCATATATGAAAGTTTAAATTTTAAAAAAAATATACAGTACGAATTATTTTAAAGTTTCAATGAAAATTATTGTTTTATTTAATTAATATAAATTGATTATTTACTGTAAGGTAATGTAATTGAATATTGGCTACAATTTGTGTAATCAATGTGTATTTATGCTAAAGATAACTTTATTGAAATTATATCGTGTTTTTAATGTTTGTAATGCTGTGAAATGAGTATCTGAATTCAATTTTTAAAATTATATGAACATAGGTTGTATTTTTTACTGGAATTATGGTAAAAGGTTATTAAAAAATAAAATTCTTACCAATGAAAGTTTAAATTAAAAAAAAAACTTTTAAGTACAAATTATTTAAATTTTTCAATTAAAATAATTGATTGTTGCCTTTTGCGTTGTGAACTGATTAATTAATTTTTATCTGAATTATTTTGTTTACTATCTTAAATTACGCATCATAATTAACTCATAATTAAATGATTTTTTTAATGTTTGTGTTGCGGTGAAATGAGTACAGTAGAAATATTGGCTTTAATTTGAACAATAAAAGTATATTTAAAATACTGCTATTCAAATTATATAACTTCTTCAAATGTTTTTTATGTTGTGAAATGAGTATCTGAATTCAATTTTTAAAATTATATAATACATGCTTTAATTATCTCTGGAATTAGTTTAAAAGGTTATTGATAAATCGATTTTTCAATTAGGAAAGTTCACATTTAAAAAAATATATATATATAAAGTAAAAATCATTTCAGTTTGAATGAAGTGGATTATATAATTCAAGGTTATGAAATTGAATATTAGCTATTCTTTGTATAATAATTGTATATTAATGTTAAAAATAGCTGTCATAATTATATAATTTTTTAATTTTCGTGATGTTGTGAAATGAGTACAGTATAAATATTCGCTACAATTTGTGTAATAAAAGTATATTTATATTTAAAATGACTCTTTTCTATTTATATAATTTCTTGAAATGTTTGTTAAGTTGTGAAAAAGAGTATTTGAATTCACTTTTCAAAACTATAGAATACGTATGTTTTAATTTTCCCCAGAATTAGATTAAAAATTTATCGATAAATCCAATTTTCAGGTATGAAAGTGCAAATTAAAAAAAATATAAAGTATGAATTATTTTAATGTTTCATTTAAATCGATTATTTACTGTAAGATTAAAAAATTGAATATTGGCTATAATTTGTAAAGTAAATGTATATTTATGTTGAAAATAACTATCATAATTATATCATTTTTGTTTGTTCGTGATGTTGTGAAATGAGTACAGTATCGGCCACAATGTGCAGAAATTTGTTTTTAAATATCTTTCTTTTATAGAGATTCAAAGAGTCATTAGTCATAAAAAAAAACAAGTTAAAAATTCACATACTCATTTCACAGAAAAATTTTTTTCTCAAATCGAAAAAATACGTGTCGCCTAATTTTCTCTCAAAAACACATTTTGTCGCCATGAGAGATTGCTTGAAGTTGTTTGTCTGATTTGAAATTGATTCGGTCGGAAGATTTATTGCCGTTTAAATCAAGGACCTTCAATTTATATCAGCAATATTTTTTTTTGTCTCGACTGTCTTTCTTATTCAGTTCCAGATAAATTTACGTTTAAAGATAAATTGATGCTTTCCTGACAGCATTCGCAAAATGACGACATCAGAACCTTGTACTTAAATATTCGTACGCATTTGTATATTTGGCTTTCAATAAATCACCGCTTTGCCTGGAAAAGTCTCGGCAATTGTTAACAATATTGGCTAACGCTATGACCTTATTCACAGAAAAAATTTAGTTGAAATGAAGCTTCTTTGAGAGAATCAAGAAATCTAACAATAAATAAGAACATTACTTTACAAAAAATGAAGCACTAACAAATACATTTTTTAAAATCATTTTTAAAATAGAAAATATAGATCAAAGATCACCATGAGCCTGAAGACCATCTAATTAATTTAATTGAATTAATTTGATTAATTAAATGAAATGAATTCAAATTCATTGATTTAAGTTTGTTCCCACAAACGACAAACATTCATGCTAGAAAAATGTTAAGAGCCTTATTTTCCCAGAGTGAAAGTTTAAAAATGATTAGTTAAATAAAAAATATTGGATTATTGATAGGATAGATGAATTTTTAACCAGACAGTTAGATTTTCAAACAAATAGAGAAATTTTCAACCAAAAATGATAAATTTTCAACAAAAAACATCAAGTTAAAAACAAATAGTTAAATTTTTAACGAAAGACGATTTATTTTCAACCAACAATGGAATAGTTCAATTTTTATTTGAAACAATTATTTGCCAACTAGAATGATGAAATATTCGACTGGATTAGTTAAATTATCAGTTTAAAAAATAATTTAAAAAAAGAATTTTTAATTAAAATGATAAAACTTCAATTTAAAAAAAATTTATTGACCAATTAGTTGAGTTTTTAACTACAAAAATGGATTAAAAAACAAATAGTTGAATTTTCAACAAAAGAAGATAAATTTTCAATACCAACGTTAATTTTCAACTGAACAGTTTCATTTTTGAACAAAAAGAGATAAATTTGATAACGAAGGTTAGTTTTCGACCAAAAGATAAGATTTTTGAACCAAAAAAAAAATTCTATCAAATGGTTGAATTTCACGGGAACAGTTAAAATTTCAATTGACAAAATTAATTTCCAAACCCAAAAAAAAGTTTCAACAAAATAGTTAAATTTTAAACCAAAGAGGTAAAATTTCAACCAAAAAATAAGTTTTTAACAAACTAGTTCAACTTTTGCCCAAGTAGTTGAATCTTAAATTAAAAAATAAATTTTCAACGAAATAATTAAATTTTTCACCAAAGTGATTAATTTTAAACTAAAATTAGGAATCTTTTATTGGAATATTTGTGATGAATTTTTAATTAAAATTATGCAATATTTAACTAGATTAGATACATTTTTAATTAAGAAAAAAAAATTGGAAAAAAAACAATTTTCAATAAAACAGTGAAATTTTAAACCCAGAAAATAAATTTTTAGCAAAAGAATTTTAATTTGAACCAAGTAGTTTAATCTACAACCAAATTTATAAATTTTTAACTAAAACGATGAAGTTTCAACAAATAACGCGATTTTTCTATGGAAAAGACGAATCTTGAACTAAAAGAAACAGATTTTCCAAGAAAAAGATGAATTTTCAGCTAAAAAAAGATAAATTTTGAACCAAAAGTGGAATATTTATATTCCCAGTTGACAAAATTCATTTTTAAATAAAAAAATAAGAAAAAAAAACAAAAAATGAAATTGCAACTAAAAAAATACATTTTTAAGAAACTTTTTCAATTAAGGCCTTTTTAATAAAACAGTTTAACTTTCAACCAAGTAGTTAAATTTTGAACCAAAATGATCAATTTTAAACTAAGATAATGAATTTGCAACTAGAAAAAGCTCAGTTTTAAACAAAAACTGGAGTATTTAAATTTTCAGTTATAAAGTTTAATTTTTAACCGAAACAAAAAACAAATTTTCAACAAAATAGTTCAACTTTAAATCAAAGAGATGAAATTGGAACAACAAAAATACTCTTTTAACAAATTAGTTCAATTTTTACCCAAATAGTTGAATTTTCACTTTGAAAAATCATTTTTCAACAAAATGGTTAAATTTTCTATAAAAATAATGAATTTTCAAGTAAAATAAAAATAATTGTAAGCGAACAAAACAAACGAATTTTTTATGAAAGAAGATAAATTTTTATAAAAAAATTGAATAGGTTAATTTTCTTCGAATTTCCTTCGAAATAGTTAAATTTTCAATCCGCCTAAATAAATTCACAACGTCAAAGTTCATTTTTAAATGAAAAAGAAGAATTTTTAAAAAAGAAGAATTTTGAAGCCTAAAAGACAAATTTTGTAGAAAGCATTTAATTTTCAACAAATAGTCGAATTTTCAACTAAAAATGTAGTTAAATTTTCAGTTGAAAAAATTGATTTTCAATCCAAAATAAAACGAATTTTCAACTAAATAGCTAAATTTTCAACCAAAAAAGACGAATTTCCAACCAGAGTAGAATTTTCTACTGAAAAAGATTTTTCAATCAAGAGAAAAAAAACGATTGATCAATATTTAACTGAAATATTTAAATTTCAACTAAAAATAAAAGTTTTCAAATAAGAAGATTGATTTTCGATCAAACAGAATAATTTTCAAACAAAAAGGGTATTTTTAAATAAACATTTTAGAACAATAAAATAAATGTTGAATTAAGAAAATTAATTTGAAACAAAAATCAAGATCATTTTTTCAACAAAAAATTTGATAATTAAATTGTTGCCTAAAAAATTAATGTTCAATAAAAAAGATAAATTCTTAACTAAAATTATGGAATATTTAACTGGTATTGTTGAATCATTAGTTAAAAAAATTAATTAAAAAAAAATGAGTTTTCAACAAAGTAGTTAAATATAAAATATAAAGCTACTTTTACAAGCTCGCTCTCAAAAAAATTCCCTGACTCCAAAAATAATTCCCTACCATTTCCAGTGGTTTCCCGGAACATAAAAATTCCCTAACAATTCCAGAGTTTAATTAATTTATTTAATACAAGGCCTAGAAAGTACAAGCTTTCAGACAAGAAAAAAATTTATGAGTCTTATTATGTATTTTAAAATAGATGAGTTTTAAAAAGGGTAATTTTACTGAACATTTGAACAAATCGACTTGCATTCTAATTTCGTGCTTTGCTAAATTGGCGCTTTCAACTTCATAAGAAATCAATGGAAAAGCTTAAACACATGTTTGCACTATTCCATTGATTTCTTGAGGCACTAAACGAAAGTCTATTTTTACGGAATACTCGAGTCCACAAATTCTGCAAACTGGGAAACGATTTATTTATAATAATAAATGATAAATTTCAGCAGATTATGTTATTTTCTTCATTAGGGTATCGTCTCATCTTATGTGTTAATTATTAAATAGTGTCAATAATTGATATAGGATTTGGAGAAAAGAGAAAAAAAATCTGCTTCAGTCAGGATTTGAACTGGGAATGCCACTTACATGAGTTGACCGTTAACAAAATACGCCAAATAACGAGCTCTCGGCCATTTTTTTTGCTTATTTCATTTTTCTCGTTTCTACCAATCTTAGACCAGTAATCGAAAGTATTTAATAATTAAGGTTGTTAAATGATAAATAGATTTTCCAGAAAACAGATGAATTTTCAATAAAAATTTTTTTAAATAAAATAGTTGACGTTCCTACTAAAATTGTTAAATTTTCAATCCAAAAACAAGACTTTTCTACAAAACGGATGAATTTTCAAAAAGAAAGTCTTGAAATGAAAAAAGTCGAATCCGAAAAAAATTAATTTTAAACAAAAGAATTGAATTTTAACGAAAATGGATGACAATTCAAAAAAAAATTGAACTTAAAAAAAATGTTTCAATTAAATATTACCGTTTTGACCAAAAAATATTTTTATTTTAAATAGAAAACACTCATATTCAAACAAAATTATTTTTCAACAAAAATGTTCATTTTCAACTAAGAAAAATTAATTTTTAACTAAATAGTTGAACTTTCAACAAAATAATTGTCACTTGAACAGTTGTAATTAAACCAAAAAGTTGAACTTATAAGTTTAAAAAACGAATTTTTAACGAAATAGTTCAATTTTCAATCTACACATTTAATCTTCAGATCACAAAGATAATTTAACAAAATTCTTCAATAAAACAAAAATTAATTTAAAACTGATATAATATTTAATAATTTAATATTAAGAAAGTCAATCAGAATTCACTTAAATTTAATAAATTTATAAAAATGATGATGAAATAAATTTTACGTATTAAACTATTATAGATAAATAATTAATTAATTAAGTCAATTAATCTAATTTAACTGGTTAAATAAATAAGGAAATATAGATCAAGCAAATGCTAAAAATACTAATTTTCTGAAAAAAATAATTTTTTTAACAAAATAGTTGATTTTTGATTAAAAAAACGATGATATTTTAACAAAATTTTCGAATTAAAAAAAACGACATAAAATTATCTGATATAATATTTTATCATATGAATTATTGAAATAAATTTTACTTTGTATATTAAGAAAGTCAATCATAATTTACTTAAATTTAATAAATTTATCAAAGTTATGAAATACATTATATTTATTTAACTATTATGAATAAATAAATAATAATAAATTTATTTAATTAGTTAAGCAAAAATAAATAAATATAAATGAACCAAATGCCAAAAAGACGAATTAAAAAAAACTTGAATTTTCGAAAAAATAGTTGAATGAACCAAGAAAGATTTTTCAGCCAAGAAAGAAAAAAGTATTCAAACAAATTTTTGAATTTTCAAGTCAAAAACACGAACTTTTATAAAACGGTTGAATTTTCAATCTCAAAATGTTGATTATCAACGAAACCGTAATTAAAAAAAAAAATAGTTAAAATCTCTATAAAAGTTGTGGAATTTTCTAAATATCTGAGTTGCCAAAAAGTCGAATGTTTTACAAAACAGTTAAATTTTTAAGCCAAAAATATGAATTTTCAATAAAAAAAGTTTGATTTTTGACTATTAAAAATGAATTCTTAACGAAAAATTGAACATTTAACAGCAATATTAATTTTCATTAAGAAAAGTTTCACACGGTCCTCGGTGGCGTCATTGGTTAATGCTCGACTCATGTATAGTGACGTTCCAGGTTCAAATCCTGGCTAAGGTCAATTTTTTTCTCATTTCTCGAAAAAATACAGACCAGGAATCATCACAATTTAATGTTTGGCATACCAAAATAAAATAAACAAAACAGACGAATTAAAATCAAAGTTTAATTTTTAACAAAAATAGATTAATTTTGAACCAACCAGAAGGATTTTAATTTTCTCAAATAAAATGTAAAAATATAGTTCTTATTTTAAAATTGAGGGTCGCTTTGGCTCTCCCGTCGTTAAACGAGAGAATGCTCGTTAGAACTGAGTGCAATACAAATTTCACTGTGTCATGTTTTGTATGGGCGGTTTATTACTTTAGCCTATTCCTCACATGTAGCCGCATTCAGTCATAAAATGAGAAAAATGAAATAAATTTCTTTTCATGGGAGAGGAAATTCGATAGAAAAATTTAATGTTTTATGTATTAAACCACGAATTTTTTAGAAAACAAAATACCGTTGGGAATTGTCGGTACGATCAGATCAAGACTATTAAAAATCACTCCTGTCTTTGAAACGTGATTGCTCGTTCAAAAAAAATAGCAAGTAACTTTTTTTTTTTAATTTTGGAAAGATTAATAAATTTCGCATCGAATTGTCTCTGACAGAGATATTTTTGTTATTTTTAAAAAGAATAGACCACGTGAGAAGTTTAAAAAAAATTTTTAAATTTCTTATATTTTGTACCTTGACTTCAACTCTTGCTGTGACTCAGGAAACTAATGGAAAAAACTTAAACTGACAGAACTTAATCTTTGAAATCTAATCTTTAATTTAAGG
Source organism: Belonocnema kinseyi (assembly GCF_010883055.1). Lineage (NCBI taxonomy): Eukaryota > Metazoa > Arthropoda > Insecta > Hymenoptera > Cynipidae > Belonocnema > Belonocnema kinseyi. The sequence continues at coordinate 1,857,402 of NC_046663.1, read as the reverse complement.
CCAAAAAACTTCAGAAATGTTTACAGGTTCCCAAGATATTGTAACAAATGTCCAAGCGTTTCTGCGTCGGATTACAGTCGGCGATTACCGTTGTCGGCCAACTCGGCGCAGATACGCTTGGACGTGCCAGAAGTTGACTTCGAGGTACAAAATTCGAGAAATTTTTGCATTTTTAAAAAATTTCTCACGTGGTCTATCCTTTTTAAATGTCAAAAAATACCTATGTTAGAATTCATTTGATGCTGAATTTAATAAACTTTCTAACGATACTTTTAAAAAGTTTTTCGCTACTTTTTTAGAATTTTTCGTACTGTCACTTTTTACCAATTTATTAAAAAACGGTTCAGTTTTAACAAATGAAAAATATACTTTTAAATTGGAAACAGCACTACGGGAATGATATGAAATAAAATAGAATTCAATTAAATAAAATGGAATGAATTGTAATGGAACAAAATTGAATGAAATTGAATAAGGTGCAATTGAATAAAAAGCACACATAAATAAATAGAATGAAATGCAAGAGAATGGAAAGAAATTGAATAAAATGGAATCATATGGAATGGAATAGAGCGGAATAATATGAAATGGTATACAATGGAATAAAGTGGAATAGAATAAAAATTAAACGGAATGAAATACAATGAAATGCAAATGAATGGAAAGAAATGGAATAGAATGGATTGAAATGAAATGGAATACAATTTAATGAAATATAATGGAATAAAATGGTATGAGATAGAATAGAATAAAACTGTATGAACTAGAATGGAATAAAATTGTATGAAATGGAATGGATTGGAATGAAATGATATGAAATGAATTGAAATGAAATAATAAAAAATGGTAAGAAATGGAATATAATGGAAGAGATTACAAATTTGTCGTAAATAAATAGAATGAAATGCAATAGGATGGAATTAAATGGAATGGAATACAATAGAATGGGATCAAATAGATTTGAATAAAATTGAATGTAATAGAATGAAATAAAATGGAATGTAATCAAATGGAATAAAATTGTATCAAATGGAATAGAATAAAACTCAATGAAATAGAATGGAAAAAAAATGAAATTAAATAGAATGGAATGAAATGGAATAAAACTTCATGAAAAAGAATTGAATAAAATGGAATAAAACGAAATGGTATGACATGGAATTGAATATAATGATGTGAAATGGAATAAAATGGAATAGAATGAGCTGGAAATGAATAAAATTGTGTGAAATGGAATAGAATGGAATAATATAGAATAGTATCAAATGAAATAATATGGAATACAATAAAAATGTAGTGCAATGAAATAGAATGAAATGCAATAAAATTGACTGAAATGAAGTAAAATTTAATAAAATAGTATAAAATAAGTTCGAATGAAATTAAGTGGATTGGAATAAAATGAAATAGTATGCAATGAAATAGAATGGAATAAAGTCGAATAGACTGGAATAAAATGAAATGGAATAGAATAGAATTAACTGGAAGGGAATATAATTTAATGAATTAGAATGGGGTAAAATGGAATGAAACGAAATGTTATGATATGGAATAAACTGGAATGGGAATACATAGAACTGAATAAAAGTGTATGAAATGGATTAGAATGGAATAATATAGAATTGTATACATTGAAATAAATGGAAATAAAATACAAATTTAGTAAAATGAAGTAGAATGAAATGGAATAAAATTAAATTAAAATATAATGGTATGCAATAGAATTGAATAAAATGGTATGTAATAAAATAAAATGGAATTGGAAATGAATAGACTGGAATAGAATAAAATGGTGTAAAATGTAATAGAATGGAATAATATAGAATGGTATAAAAATTTGGGATAGAATCAAAATTTAGCATAATGAAATAGAATGAAATGGAATGGAATAAAATTGAATGAAAAAGTATGGAATGGATTGGAATGTAATAATGTGGGATTATGTGAAATTAAATACAATGGTATACATCGAAATGAAATAAAATGGTATAAAATGGAATAGAATGGCATTAAAAATTAATCAGAATGGAATAAAATTAAATGAAATTGAATTGATAAAATAGAATAAAATTAAATGGTATGAAAACAAAAAGAAAAAACAATGAAATTGAATGAGATGGATGGAAACGGTATGAAATGATATGAAAAGGAATAAATAAAATTGTAATGGAATGAAATGGAATAAAAAAGAATGAATTGGACTAAAATGTATTGAACAGGAATAAAATATAATGAAATGGGATAGAGTGGAATAAAATAAAATGGAATAACGTAAAATTAATTGGAACAAAATAAAATCAAGTGGAATAATATGGAATAAAATAAAATAGAGTGAAATAGAATTAAATTAAATTCAATGGAAATAATTGGAAAAAATAGAATTAAATAGATTGAGATGGGTGACAATAGTATGAAATGGTAGAAAAGGAATCAAATAAAAACGTAATTTAAAAAAACGAAATAAAATACAATTTAAATGGAATTAAATGGTATAAAAAGGAATAAAGACAAATTGAAATGAAATGGAAGAAATTGCAATAAAAATGAATGGAACTGAATGAAATGAAATATAATAAAATGGAATAATGTTGAATAAATTGAAATGAAATGAAATTAAATGGAATTGAATGTAATAGAATAAAACATAATTAAATAGAATGAGATGAGTGAAAATAGTATGAAATAGTAGAAAAAGAAATCAAATAAAATTAAAACAAAATTGAGAAAATGGTATAAAATAAAAAGTAAATGGAATGAAATGGTATAAAATGGAATAAATAAAAATATAAATAAAATGAAATGGAATAAAATTGAATGTAATCAAATAAAATGAAAAAAAAACCGAATGAAATTGAATAAATAGGAATAAAGTGGAATAAATATGAATGAAATGGAATAGAATTTCATGGATTATAATGCAATAGAATAAAATGGGAAAAAATAGAATTGGACGAAACGAAATGGAATGGTATGGAACGGAATAATATAAAAATGACAAGAAATTGAATTAAATGGTATAAAATGGAATGAAATAGTATGAAAAAGAATAAAATGAAATGGAATAAAAAACACGAATTAAATAAAATGAAATGGAATGAAATAAACTGACGTAATCGAAAATTAAATTAACATTACTCACCCTGCCACTGCTATCCTTTAAATTAACATCTATGTCACCCATTCCAAACTTTGCTATTCGTGTGATGATTTTTTCTAGAGCTTCATCATCGGCCTCCCGAGCCACCCTAAGGAGAGCAAACGGCCCCCCGAGAGGGGCTTCCCACAATTTAGACCCTGCTTTTCCACATTCTTCGTTCGTACTCGGATCTAAAATTAAATCAAATTTACTCATTTCCATTTCAAAATAGTTTTTAATTGCCTTATGGTATGTATTAGCTCACGCAATTTCTGTAAGTTTTGTAATTTTGAAAAATCATTCTTTTTCAAAAGAAAAGCGACAGTCGGGGAAGACCAAAAAATGTTTTTGTTTCAATAGAGATTGAAGAAACCATTATCAAAATTTTGAAACTTTGAGGCCTCCTAATAACTCAAAACAATTACATTTTTGAACAAATAGTTTAGCTTTCATAGAAAAGGACGAATTTTCTACAAAACAATTGCATTTACAACTAAAATTATCAATCTTAAATTAAAAAAATGAATTTTTAATGCAGTAGATTATCTTTCAACAGTGTAGTTCAATTTTTAAATAAAATTATGAATCTTAAACCAAAAAAAATAGTTTTTAAGAAATTACTTTAACTTTGAACCTAGGAGTTGAATTTTCTACCTAAAAATATTAATTTACAATAAAAAATATAATAGTTTATATTTCAACAAAAAATACTTAAATTTAAATAAAACTGATTTGAATTTAACAATAAAGGTGAATTTACGACAAAATGCATTAATTAAAAAAATTAAATTAACAACCAAGAAGATTAGTTTTTTTTTTGCAAAAAAAGACGACGTTTGAACCAGATGGTTGAATTTTTAGTTCACAAAAGATTAATTTTTAACCAAAAATGAAATCGTTTCATTTTCATTAGAAAACAATAATTGTCAAATTTGAAAAGCGAAGATTTACAAAACAGTCAAATTTTAAACCTTAAAATTGAAATTGAATTGAAGTTGAATCGTCAATCTACACAGATAAATTTCCACCCAAACAGATCTTAAGCCGAAATTTAATAGTTAAATTTTCATTGGCAAACTATAATTTTCAATCAAATAGCTGTATTTTCCACCGAAGAAGGTACATTTTAAATAAAGAACTTCGTTTTCAGCAAAAAAATAAATAAATTTTTCATCAAAATATTTAAATTACTAAACGAATAAATTAATTTTCTTCTAAAATAATGAATTTTTAACAACAACAAAAAATAGATTTTTAAAACAATATTTGAATTCTTAACACAAAAGATGAATTTTATATAAAAAAATTTCCAACAAAATAGATGAATTTTCAACTAAAGAAGAAAAGTTTTCAATCAAACTTGTAATAAGTTAATTTGTTATTAAAAAATTTCATTTTCAACACACGAAAAAATGAATTTTCAATAAAATAGTTATATTTTTAAAGAAAGAAATGAGTTTTTAACTAAAATAATGAATCTTCAACCAGAAAGATAAATTTTCAACTTAACAGTTGAATTTTCTACAAAAAAAAGAAAATTTTCAAATAAAATAGATGAATTTTTAACACAATAGTTATATGTTTAAGCAAAGAAATATATGGTTAACTTAAATAGTTAACGTTCAACTAAAAAATAATAATTTTTTAATACAATGGTTTAATTTTCTACAAAAAAACGAATTTTCAACAAATTATTAAATTTTTTTAAGAAAAAAAGTAATTACTAACTAAAGTAATGAGTCTTCAACCAACAAAATTAATTTTTAATACAATAGTTGAATTTTTAACCCAATAGATGAATTTTCAATGAAATATTTCAATTTTAAACTAAAGAAGATAAGTCTTTAGCGAAACAAAGAATATTAAATTTTTTATTCACAAAACTTTATTTTCAACACAAAGGAAAAACGAATTTTCAACTTAATAGTTCGAATTTAAACAAATTAATTAATTTTTTGCTAAAATAATGAACTTTCAATCAGGAAAATAATTTTTTAACCCAATACTTGAATCATTAAACTGAAAGTTTAATTCTCAACTAAAGAAGATAAATGTAAACAACCATAGAATAGTTAATTTTTAAATTAAAAAACTGAATGTTTAAGCAATGAAATTTAATATTTTACCATGAAATACAAAGTATCGACAAAACACATAAATTTGGAATTAAATATATGATTTTTAAATCAAGAAAATTAATATCAAACCACACCTAGAGTAGTTAAATTTTCAATTAAAAAAATTTCGTTTTTAACAAAACAAAAAAAATAATTGAAAAAAAAATTTTGAATTTTTAAAAAAAGAAATTAATTTCCAATTAAAGTAATGAATTTTTAAACAAATAAAAATTAATTTTTACACAATAGTTGATTTTTTAATATAGTAGTTTAATTTTAGACCCAAAAGATGAATTTTCAGAACTATTATTGAAATGTAAATAATGCAACGAAAATATATAAAAATGGTTATTTTTATCTTTCTTTAAATAAATACAAAATATGTTTCGGAAAAGTAAATAATTTGCATATAAACTCACCCCTAAGGACTCCCTTTTTGTAAACTTTGGCCTCGTGAATGGCCGTTTTCCGGAAACGGAAGCTCTTCTTTTCTTGAATGCCAGTGTCCGAACTGAAGGAGACGGACTTCTTTGCGGAGTCGGTGGAATTTTTGGAAAGGGGTTTGCTGCCGAAAGTGATTTTCCGATTGGAAAAGGACAAGGAATATCTTTTTAGGGCCGAGGAGAGTCGAGTCTCGTCCTCTCGAAAGCCATTGGTGTTCTGCGCTTTCGCTTTCTCTTTCGCGGGTCGCAGCGTGACAGCGGCGCGGGCGTCGATCAGGTGACGGTTTCGGTCAGGCAACGCTGGTAACGCCGGGAGGTTGCCCAAAAAAGAGGAGGACCTACTCAGGATTTGCTCTTCGGGAAGTTCACTCTCTTCTACAGTCTTCTCTCGTCCAGAAAGCCCTGCCACAGAAAATTACATGTACGAGAGAATGCTAATTCGAAATTTTAAAAAAGATACAATATATGGGATTAGATCAGCCTTTGATTACCACACTTGTGCAAATATGCACCAGAAATATCAGGTACTGAGTCATGCCACGTAGGGCTCAGCTTCATTCGCCTCTTAATGTTCGTGAGGTTCACTTCGAAAGTTGGGCTTAGTGCAAATTTGCACAAGTGTGGTTTCCTATTTTGTAAAGTGGGTGCTTCGGAAAAAATTGAATTTCGCCTGATAATCGTTTTTTCGACTGCATTTTCTCTAGATGTAAATTATGTAAATTTTCTAAATTCTTGATTTTTTTATTGACAGTTTTTTAAACTTTGAGGCTCTTAAGTTTGAATCATTGTACAAAATTATAAATAATGGCAGTACATAATATTAGTAAAAACTAGTTTTCATTATTTTTTTTTCTTTCAGAATGGCTGCCGCACCAGCTTCTGGTTATTATTATTATTCAATAATTATTAGATTTATAAATGTATTTTCCTTTCTAGATTAAGTATTAACTGATTTTGCAATGCTTTAAAAATTACTTTTTTTCAGACAGCCATAAAAAAGATTTATATTTTATTTAAAGTGTAGTTGGAAATTTTTCTTGAAAATATGTACTTTTATCTTCAATTAAAAAAAGTTCAATTTCGATAATTACAAAAAATGAGAATTTAAAAAAAAATTACATTTCAAAAATTAAAAAAAAAAATTTTTTACTATTTAAAAATGGTTTGACTTATTTTTATCATAATTGCCTTTCTCAATAATTGTTAACCCAAAAAATAAATATTGCAAGTTGAATTTAGTTTATTTATGCACGATGTATTAAAATTTAAAAATGCGTAATCCCAAATCGCACAAGTGTGGTAAACACTTAACCGCAGATGGAATGTGATATCCACGGTTTAGAATTTAAAATAAACGAGGAATTCCATAACAAAAGTTCAATTTTGAGATTAAAACTATTTTTCAGTCAATAAAGAAAAACATGTAACCAGAATGTTGAATATTTAAGGCGAAAGATGATTTTTTAACCAATTAGTTAATGTTTCAACCAAGAATATTAATTATCAAAGAAAGAAATTATTATTTTTCCAAAAAAAAACTAATTTCCAACAAAATACGAATATTTATTTAAAAAGCTCAATTGTCAACTAATTAATTGAATTATTAACTAAAAAGATCAATTTTCAACCAAGAAGATTATTTTTCTACCAAAAAAGAAAAATTTTCAAAAAAATACATAATTTTTTATTCAAATAGTTGAATTTTCAACCAGTTAATTGAGGTTTTAACCAAAAATATTAATTTTCTACCAAGAACATTATTCTTATATCAAGAAAGATGAATTTTCAATAAAATACATAAATTTTCATCCAAATAGTTAAATTTTCAGCAATAAAATAAATAAATTTTCAACAAAAATATATCAATTTTCAGTCAAATAGTTCTATTTTTATTTGAATAGTTGAATTTTCAATCAATTAGTTGCAATCAAGTATTTAAATTATTTATTATAATTATTATTTAATCAATTATTTTTTCACCAAAAAGCCAAATTTTAAACAAAATACTTCAATTTTTATTGAAATATTTGAATTTTCACCCAACAAAGGCGTACTGATTCTAACACTAATGCTAATGCTGACACTAATGCTAATATTAATGTTAATACCCATGCTAACTCTACCATTAATGATAATAATTTCTGGCTAATGCTAATACTAATAATAAAACTAATTTTAATAATAATAATGTTGGCTAATGCTAATGCTAAAAATAATGCTGATACAAATCCTAACACTTATGGTAATGCTAATAATTGCTGGCTAACGTTAATGCTAACACTAATGCTAACATTAAAACAAATGCTAATGATAAGACTAATACAAATTCTAATATTGCATAATAATGGAAAAACTAAAACTAATGATATTTCTAATTTAATAATTAGGTGATAATAGTAACACTAATGCTTATGCGAGTCCTAATGCCAATTATAACACAAACACTAATGCCTACACTAATGCTAGTTCTAACACTAATGCGAATTCTAATAATAATAACAACTCTAATGTTAATACTAATGATGCTGGCTAATGCTAATGTAAAAACTAATAATACTTTCTAATTCAAATGCTGTCACTAATGCTGATATTAATGCTAATACAAATGCTAACAATTGCTTAATGCTAATCATTTCTGGCTAATGCTAATTCGAACACTAATTCTAATGCTAAAACTAATTCTGATGCTAAAGCTCATTCGAACATGAATATTAACAATAAATCTAATGCTAATTCTAACACAAAAACTAATTCTGCCACTAATGTTGACACTAACATTAATGCTAACGCCACAACTAATTCTAATACTAATTTTATTACTAATAGTAATGCTAATACAAATGCTAACAATTGCTTAATGCTAATAATTTCTGGCTAATGCTAATTCGAACACTAATTCTAATGCTAAAACTAATTCTGATGCTAAAGCTCATTCGAACATGAATATTAACAATAAATCTAATGCTAATTCTAATACAAAAATTAATTCTGCCACTAATGTTGACACTAACATTAATGCTAACGCCACAACTAATTCTAATACTAATTTTATTACTAATAATGCTGGCTAATGGTAATATTAATACTAATAATGCTAATAGTAATGCTAATACAAATGCTAACACTAATGATAATGCTATTAATTTCTGGCTAATGATAATGCTAACACTAATGCCAATGCTAAATCTAATTCTGATGCTCAAGCTAATTCGAATACTAATACTAACACTAATTCTAATGCAAATGCTAACATCAATGCTAACTCTAATATTAATACTAATAATTCTGGCTAATACTAATACCAACACTAACACTGATGTTAATTTTAGCACCAAGGCAGATGCTATTAATTGGATGCTAATACTAATACTAATTTGACCAATTTGACTCTTATGCAATAATGCATACATACTCGTACGTATGTTCGATTTCCTTCTTACCTTTGAGATTCGCAGGTACCGAGACAGATTTTTTCATAGAAGCAGCTTTGGTATCCCTACTTCCACGCCGACCTTGCACAGGAGATTGTCTTCGAGTCTCTCCACTCAACATTTTTCCATCGTTCAAAAGAGTTTTATTCTTTCTTGTCGATTCACAAAAATGGTCTCGGGCTAGCTCACCACGAGAAGCAACTATACTGTAGTTATTAACGATTGACTGGCCTGATAAACTTCTTATTGTCTTTATTTCGCCACAATCCTCATAATCCATCTTATTTCTCCTCATTTTCTACAAATGCATCGCCATTAGTTTATATACGTTAATTATTCAACAACCGCTATTTTAATAATACTTTTTAATTTTAGTTGGAAATACTATGCCAACAAAACCTAATAAGTCCATTTGTTTTATGACTTTGTAGTCCCTGGCAGAAACCTAACTCTTAAATTCTAATTCATACAAGGTGAGGGAAAGTAGGGGAAATGAGGGAGGGGAAGTAGGAGACGTAAGGGAAAATGGAGTTTGGGAAGGAGGGAGGATAAGTAGAGAAGTGGTGAGAAATGTGGTGAGGTAAGTAGGGGAGCAAGGGGAGTGGAACTGGGGGAAGTGAGGGGAAATCTCAATTGAAATATTATTGTATTCATCTACAAGCTCACTAATTTTGAAAGTATGAATTTGATGTACAACAGAATGATATAATAATGTAAAAGTCTTTTGTTTCTTTATAGTTAGGGGAAAAATGGAACAAAAAATTATAATAATTAGGCCAAGAAGACGATTTTTTTAGAAGAAAGTTCAAATTTCAAATAGAAAATATAGAATTTTGAATCAGAAAGTTCAATTTTAACCAACCAAGATGAATTTTAAACCAATTAGTTGAATTTACAACTAAAAAACAGATGTTTAAAATAAAAAATGGAATGGTGAAAGTTTCAGTTTAAAAAAGAATTTTCAAAGCAAAAAGACGACTTTTGTTTTTTGATAAAAAGGCTCATTTTTAACAAAATACAATCATTTTCATCCAAATAGTTGAATTTAAAAAAAAATAGATAAATTTACAACCAGCTACTTTCAACCAAATATTAGCATTTAAAAAAAAAGCCAAAAAGTAGACTTATTATGCTCTTCTATTAATAAAAAAAACCTTTGTTCAAAAAATTCCTAATTATTTTTCTTTTTTATAGAAAAGTTGTTTAAAAAACTGTATTAAATTATTAGGTCTACAAATTAATTCGGTGTCTTTACTTTGATTTCTTGTAATTCTGGGGCAAACTTGAATCGTGTTCTTTTCATCCTGGTGCCCCTTTTTCAACTTTTCGAACCCTTATACATAATCATAATTCTCTTCCTCTACAATCCCCTCTTTTCCTGGTGCCCCTTTTCAAACGCTTCGAGTCCCAAAACAGAATCATAAGGATTCTCATCCTCCCCGTTCCCCTTTTCCAGCTTTTCAATAACCCAGACATAATTAACATTTTTATTCTCTTCATTGTGTTCTTTTCCATCTCCAAACCTTCAGAAGTAATCATAAGTGTCTTCATCCTCCCTGTGCTCCCTTTCAAGCTATTCAACCCCTCAGACATAATTAAAAGTATTCTCCGCGTCATATTGTCCCTTTTTTAGTTTCCTCAATCCTTCTCTCCTTCTTCGTGCCCACTTTCCAGCTCTTCAAACCCTCAGACATAATGATAATGATTCTTCTCGCCCTGGGTTCCCTCTTTCATCTCGTCGAACCCTAATACATAATCATAAGTAATCTCCTCCTCCTCCTCCTCCTCCTCCTCCTCCTCCTTGTGCCCCTTTCTAGCTCACCAA
>NC_046663.1:1842652-1846407 GCF_010883055.1 Belonocnema kinseyi | reverse complement strand
CTCCTCCTCCTCCTCCTCCTCCTCCTCCTCCTCCTCCTCCTTGTGCCCCTTTCTAGCTCACCAATCCCATATACATAATGATAATGATTCCCCTCGTCATGGTGCTTCTTTTTCATCTCGTCGAACCCTCATACATAATCAACCATATTCTCCTCCGTGTGTCCCTGTCCAGCTCTCCAATCCCTTATACATAATGATAATGATTCTGGCGACCCTGGGTCCCCTTTTTCAACCCGTCAGATCCTCTTACATAATCTTAAATAATCTCCTCTTCCTCCTCCTCCTTGTGCCCCTTTCTAGATCACCAACCCCTAATATATAATGATAATGGTTCTCCTCGCCTTGGTGCCTCTTTTTCAGCTCGTCGAACCCTCATACATAATCATAAGTAATATCCTCCTCCTCCTCCTCCTCCTCCTCCTTGTGTCCCTTTCCAGCTTACCAACTCCTTATACATAATTATAATGAGTCTGCTCGCCCTCGGTCCCCTTTTTCAAGTCGTCGGACCCTCATACATAATCATAAATAATCTCTTCCTCCTCCTCCTCCTCCTCCTCCTACTACTACTTCTGGTGCCCCTTTTCCAGTTCTCCAACACCTCAGACATAATTATAAGTACGAATCGTTGCAGGTAATGGAATTACCGAATTATTAAAAAATGTAATTAATTTATTATTATTTATTTTAATTTACAAATTTTAAAGGCACCGAAGTAATTTGTAGATCTAATAAAAAGTTTTCGTTGAATTTAATTTATTTAATAGCTCAAATCATTATAATATCCCATTTTAAATTTCATTTTACTCAATAGATTTGAAGCTACAATATGTCTTTGAATATTCAAAAATTAATTCAAGTGGATTTTTCACATTTTGTTTACTTATTCCTTACTTATATTTTTACAAATCAATTGCTTCTCTTTTTTAATATTTTATTTAAAAATCATGGCTCTTAGGGCACCGGTCAAAGCTGAAATAATTTGTTGTTATAATTTCATGCTTACATGATGAGCGATCGACTGGCTAATAATGTTCGGGGGTCCTCAGGGACCATTCGTCAATCCAGAGTCCATCAAAGGCTGTCGGCATTGAAAAATAATGATTTCAATAATATGATTTTATGTATTCATTTCTATTGAGGGGAAAATAACTCTTTAAAAGCGATCGAGCGGGCGTGTAATTACGCGGATTATATCAATTAAAATAATAATCAAATAATAATCAAATAGTTATATTTTAAAACAAACTCATGAGTTGACAACCAAAAAGACTACTTTTCTACTGAAAAGGACGATTTTTCAAGAAAATGCATTAAATTTTCACGAAATAATTAAATTTTTAACTAAAAAAGATACTTTTTCAATCAATAAGTTAAATTTTTCACTACAATGATGAATCTTAAGCCAATAAAAGTACTTTCCAAAAAAATTGTTGAATTTCCTGAAATGAAATTAATTTTTAACTAAAAGAGATGAGTTTGCAACAAAAAATGTAATAGTTAATATTTTAACTAAAAAAAGTTTTAAATTTCTACATAAAAAGACGAATTTCCAATGAAAAACATGAATTTTCAACCGAGCAGTTGACTTTTCAAGTAAAGTAAAATTCTGCAAGAAATAGTATACTTATATTTTTAATTTAAAAAATTAATTTTTTCCAATGAAGAAACTTTTTCGTAAAAATAGATCAAATTTTTAACCCAAAAGATAAACTTTCATCTAAAATTATGAATTTCCAACTGAAAAATAAATTTTAATCAAAGCAGTTTAACTTTTAAACAAGTAATTACTTGTTCAAGATAAATTAATTTTAAACAAAATACATTAGCTTTCAATAAAAAAACTTAATTTTTGAAACAAGAAGTTAAAATTTTAACTAAAAGAAAATAAATTTTCAGCCACGAAGATTAATTTTGTACCAATAAAGACAAATTTCTAATAAAATACATTCATTTTTAACTAAAAAATCGAATTTGTAGCTGAAGAAGATTACATTATAATCGAAAATAGAGAAGTTAAGTTTTCAGTCATACAAAATAATTTTTTAGACAAAAAAAAAATTTATTTTTTGGCAAAAAGTAAATAAATTTAAAAATAAAAAATAAATTCACAATAAAAAATGAAATTGTTAAATTTTCAGTTTAGAGCATTCTTTAAAAAAAGGGAATTTGAATCAAATGGTTGATTTTTTTTATTTTTCATCAAAATAGTTTAACTGAAAAAAATCAATTTTGAACTTAAAAGTGAATAGTTAAATATGCGGTTAAAAATTTATTTTCTAACAACAAAAGTTTTTTCAATAATATAGGTTAGTAAAATAACGTTTCACCAAATAGGTGAATTTGCAAATAAAAACGTGACTTTTGAACTAAGAAGATTAATTTTCTACCCAAAAAGATGGATTTTCGAGAACAAACATGAAATAGGTCAATTTTAACTTGAGTAAATTAATTTCGGAAAAGAAAAATTTTAACAAAAATATTTAAAACTATTTCGATTATCTATGTAAATTATTTTAAATTGCGTGGATTTCAAATGGATCACAAGTGTTTTAACCTAGACTGCAAGTGAATTTGCCTGGATTAGAAATTGATTACTTTCGATTACAAGTGGAGTATGGTGGATTACAAGTGGATTATTCTGGATTACAAGTTGATTACTAGGAGTACCTGAATTACTTTGCATTATACAAATGGATTCCAAGTGGATTTTTTGGATTAAAAGTGGATTATCATGGATTATATGTGGATTTCTCTGGATTAAAATCCAACTACTTGGATTACTGTGCATTATATGTGGATTACAAGTGAATTATTCTAGATTACAAGTGGATTATGGTAGATTACAAGTTGATTTCTCTGGATTATAAGTGGATTATTATGGATTGTACGTGGATTTTTCTATATTACAATTTAATTACTTCGATTGTCTAAATGACTTTGAATTATATCGATTACGAGTAGATGATAATATAAGTAGATTTCTCTGGATTGCAAGCGAATTATCCTGAACCATAAATGGATTATTCTGGTTTACAAGTGAATTATTGTGGATAACAAATGTATTTCTCTGGGATACAAGTTAATTACTTGTATTACCTAGATTACTTTGCATTACATGGATTACAAGTAGTTTACAATATACTATAAGTAGATTTCTCTGGATTGCAAGTGAATTATCCTGGACCATAAGTGGATTCATCTTGATTACAATATTGAATTACAATTGGATTACTCTGGATTATTTAAATCACTCTGAATTAACTGGATTAAAAGTGGAGTACACTGGATTGTATATGGATAACTAAGGATCATAAATTAATTACTTGGATTACTAGATTTCAAGTGGATTCTTTTGAATTGCGAAAGGCCTACCCCGGATTACATGCAGATTACCCTGGATTACAAATTAATGACATAGATCATCTAAATTATTCGGAATCAACTAGATTACAAGTAGAATACCCTGAACTAAACGTTGATTTCTCGGGATTGCTTTTATATAACTGGATTACAAGTAAATGAGTAAATTATTTTAATTAGTCTGAATTAATAAGATTACAAGTGGATTAATCGAGACTAAAATTCAAATGACTGGCATCCGAAATTATAAGTGGATTACTCTGGATTACAATTTATTGACTTAGATTACTTAAATTACTTCAAATTTACTGCATTGCGAGTGGATTACTCTATATTATAGGTGGATTACGCTGTATTGCAAACTGATTACTCTGGATTACAATTTGAGTACTCTG
>NC_046663.1:1837078-1842552 GCF_010883055.1 Belonocnema kinseyi | reverse complement strand
AATTACTTCAAATCGCCTGGATCATAAGCGGATTACCCTAGACTATAAGGAGATTACTCTGGATTACAAGTGGATTACTGTGGATTATATCTGGATTATTTTGGATGAAAAGTTAATGACTTGGATTACTTAAATTACTTCGATTTATCTGGATTAAAGGTGGATTAATCTTGTTAATAAGTGGATCAATCGGATGAAAAGTGGATTAAACCAGAATACTGGGATTATTCTGGATTACATCTTGACACATGTTTTTTAATTAACTTTGAAATTGCATTTTGAAGCTGAATTTATTCATTTCATATATGCCTAGTCTAAAATTAATATTAAAATTTCTCTTGAATTTTTTAAATGTATTTTTTAGAAAACTTTCCTTCTTCATTTTTAAACATTTCTAAGCCTTTCTAAACATTTATAAAACAGAGTGCTTACGTCACTTGCTTGCGTAGAAAACAAGTGTAAAGCGTTAAAACTCGAAAGCAATTTTTGGTGAGTTGCCAGTATTTTGAGTTTTGCCATTGCGAAGAATTATTATTATTATTTCTTCGCTCATTAGAAGCATGTGCGTAAAAGTGACTAAAATATTTTACACGTATTAATTGAAGAACATCAGAGCCACAGTAGTAAAAATCCCGAAAAATTAAAATTCCCAAACGAAAAGAAAATTACCGAAAATATTTATTTCAGCACTTCTAATACTCGAATTTTCAAATTACCGAAAAAAAGGAAACTGGCGAATTTTCAAATTCTCCAAAACAGAAAATAACCGAAGTTTTAAATTCCATAAAATATAATTACCGAAAATAATTATACCAGAAATTTTAAAACATCAGTGTTGAAATTTTCGAAATGAGTAAATTGCCGAATATTCAAACTCTCGAATGTAGTAAGTTGCCAAGTTAATTCTCGAACGTAGTACATTTCTGAATTTTGAAATTCTCGGAAATATAATTATCAAAACAGAACTATACTGGAATTCCTCAATGAAAATAAAACTACCAAAAAAATTATTTTATTTGTGAGACTTTAAAACCCGAATTTCAAAATTCCCTGAAATATAAAATTGCCGAATTTTCAATTATCGAGAAAAAATAATTACCGAAACAGAAAAGTACCGAAAAACGAAAATTCCTGAAGGAAAATAAAGTAGGTGAATATATTTATTCTCGATTTTTTTTAACTTAAATTTTCAATTTCCCGACATTAATAAATTGCCGAATTTTCTAATTCCCGAAAATATAATTACCAAAACCGAAAAAAAACCGAAAAATAAAAATTTCCAAAAGGAAAATAAGTCTAGAGAAAATATTCATTCCAACAGTTTTAAAGCCCGAATTTTAAAATTCTCCTATCAAAATTTTGAAATTATCGAAAATCCCGTAAAATATTATGTTGCTGAATTTGCAAATTGCAATAAAAATTTTTTCCCTTGAATTTAAGAATTATTATTTTTAGGAATTTGATTATTTTGGCAATTTTAAAATTTAGTTTTAAACATTTCTTGAATAACCATTTTAAGTACTTTGTTTTCTTTCGGGAATTTTGATTTTAAAATCAATCTCACTATTTTTTAACTCACACTTTGAATTTTTTCACCGCTTTGCTTCGTTTTAATAAACACATAGATAAATAAAATAAATTCCTTATTTTATACGTTTTTTTAATTGTTTAAAAAACATGTTTTTAAATTAATTTTTAAAATAATGTTCTGCATATTAGTTTCGGGGAAGAAAAAAATAATTGTTAACCTTCTTCGTTTGAGAAGTATCTGCCAAAATTGATTTAGGAAAGAAAACCAGGTGCAAGTATTGTACGCGATAAAAGGCCGATAAGAGGGCTGATAAAATAGAGTAATACATATATAGTCTGGTACTTCGGCACGCAAGAGTCTTACTCCCTCTCAAATTTTCTTTCTTACACTTATCAGTTATATAAGCATGCCAACAAAATTGTTATCAACCTAATTATTAATAAAATATCTACATATAATTATACTAATTAATGATCAAATAAAATATTCTCCAATGTATTTTATATTATTTAATAATTTTAATTAATGTTACTATTATATTATTTTACAATTTATTAATTATTATATTATTTAATATCATAAGTTTTTATATACACGAAAGACTTGAGCACACTTACACCATCTCAATTATTCTTATGGAATCATTTTCGGGAAAGTTACAAAAATACACGAAAATTTTCCGAAATCGTTACGGAATTTTCCCGAAGTTATTTTGGGAAAAAATATCAACATATCGAACAAATTTAACGATATCGTTGGAAAATTTTAGGGAAAATTCCTTAAATAAATAGTAAATTTAAAGAAATCTTTAGAACATTTTCCCGGGACATTCCCTAAAAACTTAAAAAATTACGGAAATCGTTATAGAATTTTCTCGGAAATATTTTGGAAAAATTTCTTGAATAAGTAACAAAAATTAGAGAAATCAATATGGAATTTTCCCGAAGTTCTTCTGGGAAAAACTCTCAACACAGCTATAAAATTTAAGGAGATCATTAAGAAATTTTCCTGGAGTTATATTCGAGAAAATTTCTTAAACGATAGAAAATTTAGCGAAATCCTAATGGAATTTTCCGCGGTTACATTAAGAAAATTTTCATAATATCTAAACAATTTTCCGAAATCATAATGGAATTCTCCTAAAGTTATTTTCGGAAAAATCAGTATTGAATTTCTCCACAGTTTTTTTTTAAATTCCCAAAACAGCTAAAAAAATAAAGAGATCACTAAGAACTTTTTCCGGAATTATTATCGGGAAAACTAGAAACAAAAAACTAAAAAGTTGATCGGAATGACTAGGTAATTTTCCCAAAATATTTTTGGGAAAACTCCTAAAATAGCTAAAAAAATTTAACGAGATCTTCGGGAAATTTTTCCGGAAATATATTTGGAAAATTCTTTCAACACTCGAAAATTTAGCGAAAACTTTAAGGAATTTTTGCGCAATTTTTTAAAAGAAAAATTGCAAAATATTTTAAAAAATTAACGAAATCAATAAGAAATTTGTTCGGAATTATTTTTAGGAAAATTCCCAAAACCACAGCAAATTTACAGAAAATCTTATGGAGTCTTTCCGAATTTATTTCTGAGAAAATTAACACACTAGTTTAAAAACAGTCAAACGTCTAAAAGTTATTTTTGGAAAAATTCCTGAAATAACTAAAGAATTTACCGCAAAAATTCCCTAAAAACTGAAAAATTTTGCGAAATTGTTATCGAATTTTCCAAGAATTACTTCTCGGAAAATTCTAAATAAATATTTTTAAAAAATTATAGGAATCGTTATAGAATTTGCCAGAAATTATTTTAGAGAAAATTCTGTAGAAAAATTTTAAAAACTAACAAAATTAATATTTTCGGAAAATTCCAAAAATAAACGAACTTAGGAAATGTTATCAGAATTATGTTCGACAAAATTCCTTAAAATCTTTTAAATTTACCCAAATCATTATGAAATTTTTCAGGAATTACTTTTGGAAAAATAAAAAAAAAAGTGTACAGGAATCGTTGTGGAATTTTCCACAAATTATTTTTGGGCAAATTTTCAAAATAATTAACAAATTTGGTGAAATCGATAAGGCAATTTTACGCAAATATTTTCAGGAAAATTCCTAATATAATTAAAAAATTTAACGATATTATTAGGAAATTGTTGAGGAAATTAATTTTTGAAAGCTTCCTTAATATCTTGAAAATTTACAGAATGAGTTATGGAATTTCCGAGGAATTACTTGTGGGAAAATATTTAGAACTAAAAAATTAAGCGAAATCAATATAAAATTTTCCTGTGAATATTTTCTGCAAAATTGCAAAAATGAAATATCATTGAAATTATTTTCGGGAATATTCCCTAAAACGTTATTGATAATTTACTCAAATCATTATGGAATATTCTAGGAATTACTTTTTGGAAAGAAAAATTACAGTTATTTTTATGGAATTTTCCGGGAATTATTTTTGGGGAAATTCTCAAAATAAATAACAAATTTTTCAAAATCGATATGGAATTTTCCCGCAATTATTTTCGGCAAAATTCCAAAAATAATTGAGAGATTTAACTAAGTTATTAAAAAAATTTCAAGATAATTCTTTAAAATTTACGGAAATCGTTATGGCTTGTGTTCCGTTCCAGGAATTATTTTTTGGAAAATTCTCAAAAAACTAAAAAAATTTAATGAAATCATTATGAAATTTTCCCCAATTATAATTTTATACTTTTGACAAAATGCAAAAAATGAAATAAAAATTTAACGAAATAATTCGGCTATTTTCTTAGAATTAATTTCCGAAAAATTCTCTAAAATCTTGAAAATTTACCGAAATCGTTATAGAATTTTCCCCGTGGACTTTTCATATTGATTAGCTCCTTTATTAATATTCTTTGAATAAAAGTAAAACGGCAATAAAATTATTAAAAACAATTTATATGGTGACAAAGAATTCGTATCGAAAAATGAAAGTCTTAATTATTTAAAAAAAAGTAAATTATGTGAAAAAAGTATCTCAAAAATTTTTTGTTTACAAAATTATACATTGACTTGATATATAGATTTAACTCTGCTATCTCTAGATTAAATAAAAATAAATTACCTTGAATAGTATAAATAATTGTTATACGTCTTCTTCTGATAAACCAGGTAAAAATAAAAAATAAAGCACTTTTTTATTATGAACTGAGTGAATCCCAACGTGTTGCCTGGAATAAGTTAAATTTTGTTCGCGTGATTAATTTAATGAATGATCGATTTGAGTGTGGATTTCAAATTATGAAATTGCTCGCGAAGGGGTTGATTGTCTACTGGGCCAAAACTTTAAATTGCACCCCCGTCAGCTACAAAGACGCAGGCGTGCATCCTAGCCAGGTGTTGAGTGCCGATACAGAATAAAAAAATTAAGAAACCTCTATATTCGAATTTGTAAAAATTAACCCAAAATCAGTCAAACTTCACTGATTATCAATTATTATTTACTGAAATTTCAGTAAGGCTTACTGATACATCAGTAGATTTTTAAAATGAGAAATTAGTAGAAAAATACTATTTGAATCAATCAAATTATACCAAGAATCAGTCATTATTCACTGAAATTTCATTTAAGCTTACTGATACATCATTAGGTTTTTTTCTAATGAGAAATTACTAGAAAAATACTAGTTTAATAATGGAAATTTTGACTAAAAATCAGTTATTATTCACTTAAGTTTCAGTAAAGCTTACTGATATATCAGTAGATTTTTGCAATGAGAAATTAGTAGAAAAATATAGTTGAATCAGTGAAAACACACTGAGAATCAGTCATTATTCACTGAAATTTCATTAAGGCTTACTGATACATCAGTAGGTTTTTTCTGATGAGAAATTAGTAGAAAAATACTAGTTAAATCATTGAAATTTTAACTAAAAATCAGTTATTATTCACTTAAGTTTCAGTAAAGCTTACTGAT
>NC_046663.1:1832353-1836978 GCF_010883055.1 Belonocnema kinseyi | reverse complement strand
GAAACCAGTCGAACGACAAGATTTGTTAGGGCCAGTTTGACCTAGTCTTTTGACTGCCACTGGCAGCCAATGCAGCCAATGGCTGCCTTTTGATGAGCCCTGGTCTACAGAGATTTTTTAAGTTCGGATTTTTTAGTCGTCCTAATATTACAAACTGTCGATGATTTTATTAATCTAGAGTTTTCCAATTTAGTAATATTATAAACTGTTCGAGAAATTTAATATTCGGGAATTTTGTAATTCAGGAATTTTATTAACCAGGAATTTCATTATTCGGAAATTTTATTTTTTGTTCATTTTCTCATTCCTGAATTTTGTAGTGTCCAAAATTGTTAAATTTCCGAATTTTTGAGTCGTCCCAATATTATAAATCCTCGGGGATATTATTTTTCGGTATTTTTCCAATTCAGTAAAATCATCAAATTTTTGGGAATTTTATTATTCAGGAATTTTCCGATTCGGTAATATTCTAAACTATTCGGAAATTTTATTTTTTGAAAAAGTTCCAATTCAGGAATTTTTCAATATTATAAACTGTCGGGAATTGTCAAATTCGATGAAATTATAAACTTTTCGACAATTTCATTATTCGGAAAATTTCCATTTCGGACATTTTTTATTAGAAAATTCTATTAATCAGGAATTTTCAAATTCGGTAGTATTATCAACTATTAGGAGTTTTATGATTTGGGAAATTTCTATTTCGGGAATTTTTTTTCGGAAATGTTATAATTCTGGAATTTTATTAATTGTTAATTATTTTATTTTAGTAATTTTAGTGTCAAAAATTTTTGTTTTTCTGAATTTTTTGTTTGTTCCAATATCATAAATTTTTCGGGAATTTCATTGTTCGGAAAATTTTTAATTCGGAAAATTTTTTTTCGCGAATTTTATTATTCAGGATTTTTTCAATTCGGTAATATTATAAACTATGCAGGAATTTTATTATTTGGAAAATTTTCTTTCGGTAATTTTGTTCGGGCATTTTATTATTCTTTAATTTTCTAATTCCGGAATTTTATTGTGTCCGAGATTTTTATGTTTCCGGATCTTTTTAGCCGTCCCAATATTATAAACTCTCGGGAATATTAGTATTCGGGATTTATCCAATTTGGAAATTTTTTATTCGTCAATTTTATTATTCAGGATTTTTCCAATTCGGTAATATTATAAACTATTCAGGAATTTTATTATTTGGAAAATTTTCCATTCGGAAATTTTGATCGGGAATTTTATTATTCGTTGATTTTCTAATTCCGGAATTTTATTGTGTCCAACATTTTTATATTTCCGGAGACTTTTTAATCTTCTTAATATCATAGACTCTCGAGAATTTTTTTTTATTATTGAGGAATTTTCCAATTCAGCAATACGATACACTCTTCGGGAATTTATTGTTTGGAATACTTCTATTTGGGTAATATTATAAACTTCAAGAAATTTTATTATTTGGAAAATTACCAATTAGGATTTTTTTTATTTAGATATTTTTTTAATTGGAAATTTTATCATTCGTTTTTTTTGGTGATTTTTCCAATTTGGAAATTTTTTATTTGTCAATTTTATTATTCAGGAATTTCCCAATTCAGTAATATGATAAACTATTCGGGAATTTTATTATTTGGAAAACTTCCATTTCGGTAATATTATAAACTTTCAAGGAATTTTATTATTTGGAAAATTTCCAATTCGGGAATTTTTTTCGGAAATTTTATAATTCAGGAATTTCATTACTTGGAAAATGTTAATTTCGGGAATTTCTTTATTTGGGAATTTTTTTATTTGAGAATTTCATTGTTCGGGAATTTTTCAATTCGTTACAATCGTAAACTTTTAGGGACTTTATTTTTCGGAAATTTTCCAATTCGGGAATTTTATAATTTGAGAATTTTATCATTCGGTAATTTTCCAAATCAGCAATATTATAAACTATTTGGGAATTTTATTATTCGGAAAATTTCCAAATCAGGAATTTTTTTATTCCGAAATTTTATTATACTTGGATTTTATTATTCATAATTTTTCTAATTCGGGAATTTTACAGTTTCAAAATTGTTTTATTAATTTTTTTATTTTTCAATCGTCCCATTATTATAAACTTAAACTTAAATATTCGAAAATTTATTATTCATGAATTTTCCATTTCAGTCATATTATAAAGTTTTAAGCAATTTATTATTTGGAAAATTTCCAATTCGGGAATTTTAAAAATGTTTATTTTGTGCGATTTTCTAGTCGTTCTATTATTATAAATTCGCGATAATTTTATTATTAAAAAATTCACCATTTCGGTAACATTATAAACTTTTCGGTAATTTTATTATTCGGAAAATTTCCAAATTAGGAATTTTTTTATTCCGAAATTGTATTATACTTGAATTTTATTATTCGTAAATTTTATAATTCGAGAATTTTACAGTGTCAAAAAAGTTTATTTTTGGGAGTTTTTCAATCGTCCCATTCTTACAAACTTACGATAATTTTATTATTCAGAAATTCTCCACTTTGGTAATATTATAAGCTTTTCGGAAATTTTTTTATTCTGAAAATTTCCAAATCGGGAATTGTTTTATTCCGAAATTGTATTATACTTGAATTTTATTATTTGGTAATTTTCTAATTCGGAAATTTAACAGTGTCGGGAAAACAATTTTTGAGTTCTGCCTCACTAGACTTTTCCGACAACCGACACGTTCAATGCCACTAATAATTTTCGTCTGTCTTCACTCAATTTAACCACACTTTAATTGTTTCTGAAAGCTTTGAAAGTTTAACGCTAATGTTTTATCGATGTAACAAGAAAATGTATATATATTACTCAAACTATAAGCTAGAAAATAGACAAATTTACGGAAATCGATACGAAATTTTCCTGAAGTTATTTTCGGGAAAATTTCCGGAATGCATAACAAATTTACAGAAATTGTTACGAAATTTTCTTAAAGTTATTTTCGAGAACATTCAGAATGTTACGAAAAAATTTGAGTTAATTGTTGGGAAATTTTCTCAAAATTATTTTTGGAAGAACACACTGAAATTTTTCGAAATTGTTATAGAATGTTTCTAAAGCTATTTATAGTAAAATTCCTAAAATCGGTAGGGAAAATTTCTTTACTTTTTTCAGTTATTTTGTGAATTTTCTTCAATAAAAGTTCGGGAAAATAACATAATCATGTTTGTAAATTCTAAAGGGTTTAGTGAATTTTCTGAAAGATAATTAAGATAAAATTCCAGAATGAGTTCCAGTAAAATTTCGTAATAATTTCGATATTTTTATCTATTGATTTTAGGAATTTCCCTGAAAATAAATTTAGGAAAATCTCTTAACGATTTTATAAAACTTGTTACTTATTTAAGGAATTTTTCTAATAATTCCAGTAAAATTCAATAACAATTTCGGTAAATTTTTCATTGTTTACGGACTTTTCATGAATATAATCTCAGGAAAATATTTTATGATTTCACTAAACTTTTTAATTTTTTTGGAATTTTCCCGAAACTAATTCCAGGAAAATTGCCTACTGATTTCGTTAAACTTTTTCGCTTTTTTGGTAGGTTTTTTTTCAAAATTACGTCAGGAAAATTCTAAAACCCATTTCGATAAGTTTGTTACATATTTTTCAAGGGTTTAGAGAATTATCCCGAAGATATTTTGGAGAAAATTTCTTCTGATTTCCGTTCTATTTTTGGGAAAATTCCTAAAATAATATTTTTTTAATTAACAAAATCGATAGGGAAATTTCCCGAAAATAATTCCCCGAAAATTTCTTAACGATGTGGCTAAATTTTAAAGTATTTAAGGAATTTCCCCGAATATAATTCCACAAAAATTTTCTAACGACCTCGTTAATTTTTTTTCGTTATTTGAGGATTTTTCTCGAAAATATCTTAATAATATAGTTAATTTTTTTTTGTTATTTTGACAATTTTTCCGAAAATTCGATAACGATTTTGATAAATTCTCATATATTCGATAATTTTTCCGAAACTAATTCCAGAAAAAATTCCCTAATAATCTTGTTAAATTGTTGAGTTATTTTAGAAATTGTCCGTAATTTTTTTACATATTTAGGTAATTTTTTATTTTTCTAGGCAATTTTGCCGTAAATAATTCTGGGAAAATTCAATTGCGATGTTGGTATATTTCCGAGTGTTTGGGGAGTTTTCCCGAAGTTATTTCGGAAATTTTCATATTATTAGGAATTTTTCAAAATATAATTCCGGAAAAATTTCTGACAATCTCATTAAATTTTTAAGCGCTTTTTTATTTACTGAAATTCTGTTATTTTTCTATTAATTTGTCATTAAAAAAACTTACTAATGTATCAGTAAACCTTAATGAAATTTCAAAGAATAATGATTGATTCTCAATGTAATTTCACTGATTCAAATAGTACTTTTCTACTAATTCCTTATTAGGAAAATTTACTGATGTATCAGTAAGCCTTACTGAAATTTCATTGAATAATAACTGATTCTTGGTGTAATTTCACTGATTCAAATAGTTTTTTTTACTAATTTTGTATTAGAAAAATCTACTGATATATCAGTAAGCTTTACTGAAACTTAAGTGAATAATAACTGATTTTTAGTTAAAATTTCAATGATTTAACTAGTATTTTTCT
>NC_046663.1:1826860-1832253 GCF_010883055.1 Belonocnema kinseyi | reverse complement strand
GCGGTGGGTAGAGGGGAAGTGACTTTTTTCGCCGGACGCGCCGTCTATATTTATGGCGGGTAACTAAGCTCGCACCGCATCTACGTTTATAATATCTTTGGGAAGAGTCTCGGTGGCCCATGCGGTGAACATTGGCTTAGCAAGGGAGTTGTTCATCTCCGGAGAGTCGTGGGACCGGTACCTCTAGAGAAAAAGGTTTTCTCTAAGTACTTAAGGCTATTGCTCTTGGTGGTTCGGAACCCACCTTAAACTGTAGGTCCCCCTTCCACCACCAAGTAAGTGTGTCGAGGGTGTGTAAAGGAATAGAGAAGGTGTAAGAAAAATGTAAACCCTTAGGGGACACATTAGAAGCTTCCACTCAAGTAACATAACACTGAAAATGAAGTGCAAGTGCAGTGAGTGCAGTATACAGGAAGGAAATATGGCTCTGTTTCACAATAATATTTTATCCTCATCTGATGATGATGAAATGCTTAACCACGTTCAGAGAAGGCCACGAATATTCAGACACAATTGCCACTTGTCTTCTATTACACTTGCCACTGAAAACACTCGTAACCTCAAACTTTGGGAATCTTATCATATGCTAATTGGGGCCGAGTGTTCATGAAGAATTTCGCTCTAACCAATCAGAGTCGCCGTTACAACAGAAAGACCTAGAGACTAGACCTTATTACGAACAAAGTATATGATTAGCTAACCAGAGGTTGAAAATGCTTGGTAGAACGCATCGCTGGTTAACGTTAATTTAATCATTGATTAAAAAATAATCATGCTTAGTTAATCATGGATTTAATCAAAGTTGGTGCAATTGGCCCTAAGAGGATTAAAAAATTGATGATTTTTAACAATATTTTTATTGTTCACCTGGTATTTATATAGTCAAATTTTATTTTATTCGTAGCTTTCCCTAGCGGACTGAGTGAACGGAAAATATACTCTACAGTCTAAAGAGTATCCTCATGGTATCTACATAGTATTCCTTCCGTATCATGCAACAAACACTCGAAAAAACAGCAAGAGCAACTTTTAAAGTTGTGAAATTCGGATTTTACGTTAAAATTATCAGTAGAAGGTTACGGAGTAACCGCAATAGTTTCTTTACAACGGTAAAAATTTTAAAAATATAGTTCATCTGGCGGTATTTTTTTTGTTTTTTTTTTTTGAGTTTTTGTTGCATTATACGGAAGGGATACTATGAGGATACTCTGTAGATTATCTTTTCCGTTCTCGTGGTCCGCTCGGGTTATGCTCAAAAACTTATTTTATTTCTAAATTTTAACTAAATGTTTTTCTTTTAATCACATATAGGCTTAAAAAGTGATGCACTTTCTGTGCACCTTTAAAAAATAAGATTAGGTGCTTATTATATACTTCAAATATGTTTTCAACATTAAAAAATCGTTCCAAGTTTTAAAAAAGGCAATTTTCTATTCAATAAAATAAATTTTCATGAATTCTCAGAGAATTTATTACTCGTTTATAGTCACATTCTCGTTATCGTTCTCAAAGTAATATAAACGGTTCAGAACTTTACGTTCACCTTCCACTCTCTTCAGGTCACATTCAAATATATGTGACGTCACTAAGATATATAGTTGAGGGCTGACAATTTTAGCCGCCATATTACTTTTCAAAATGTTGACCAATCAGATTCCGCGGTCGTTGCGGCTATCTACTTGACAGCTGATTGTCCAAACTAATCTAGAAATGCCTAAAAAAGAGAAATCGAAAATAAAAGCTTAATCAAGCGGTATTATAGACATAAACAAGGAATGTGTTTGGAAATCAACAACTGTGTTCACTGACATTAAATGCAGGAGAGCTAGGTTACATCCCTAATACGTAAATGATGGCTAGAGTTGCAAGAAACTATTTTGATTATTTTCTTCGTAATAATTAATAATTATTATTTTATAATAATACATGCAACCCGTTTAAACATTTTTAAATTGAAATGCATCTTTATCAACTATTTATTTTTAATATTCATAATTTAGTGAGTTTGAATTTTCCCGCGGAGATTGACGTCACACAGATGTAGCCAATTGATGCGTTTGGCGAAAAATGCCGCGAGCGGGTGCCTTATTCAAACTTTATTAAGAAAAAAAAACATGTTTCTCATTCAATAAAAACGTATTTCTTCTTGGAAAACAGTTAATGTGCTACAAAAGAATCAAAATATATTTTTATCTTATTTGATGCAACATCCCAATTCCAGATTTCGCTTTTCAAGCTCAATAGACTAAATAATTTTATCGTATAATTTTTTAATGCTATTTTATGAATGAGCTATAATTGTTTTTTATGAGCTATTTTATTTAAAGAAATCTGCACTTTCTTCATTTTTGAAAAGTTCAAGAGTTCACCGGCTTCACACCTCACGCTCGCTTCCAACTCATGCTGAAAACATTCCTTCGTCACCGAAATGGAAAGATCGACCACCCGTTATGCAATATACTATTTTAATTTAAAATAAATATTTTTCTTAGTGATTCTGAAATTCAGATTCCTTTCGATGTTTTTTATTTTCGATACTGATCCATTTTGAAGATATTCAAGAATAAATGTGTAAACTATCAGAATGATTGGACTTTTAATTTTAAAAGTTAAAACTTTCACAATTTCAAAATTCTATAATTGTAAAGATTTGTGCTCGAAAATTGTTCTATTTGGAATGTTTGAAATTGAAAACTCTTGACTATTTGTATTAAAAACCATAAAAATTCAATCTTATTTATTTAAATATCTTCAAAATTGTAGAGATTCTGGAATGATCTTGATCTTCAAAATTAATATAGATCTACAAAATTATTAATTCTTCAGTTTTTACTATTTGCAATTTAAAATTTTTCAGTTTAAAAGATTTGACAATTTAAAAATCTTTAATTTTTAAGGTGTTTAAATAAGAATTCTTAAATTGTGATGTTTCAGATGATTTTGGAAAACAAAAGTCAATATCGTCGCAATTATAGAATTATTTTATTTTAAAGCTTCCCATTCGAAAAGTTTTTAATTCGGAAAATTTTATAATTAAAAATTTGACTATTTATGTTAAAATTCATAAAAATTCAATAATTTTTAGTAAAACATATTTAAAATTGTTGAAAATTTAAATTTTTTAAATTGAAATTGATAAGTTTGGAATTAGAAACTTTACCTTTGATCTTCAAAACTTTTAGGATCTACAAAATTTCATATTCTTCAATTATCACTATTTGCAATTTAAAATTGTTCAGTCTTTAAGATTTTACAATTTAAAACTTTTTAATTTTCAAGGTGTATAAATAAAAATTCTTAAATTTGGGTTATTAAAAAAATTTAAAATCAATATCATCAAAATTACAGAATTTTATTATCAAATCTTCTAAATTCGGGAAATTTATTATTAAAATTTTTTTAATTTAAGGTTTTTATTTTGAAAGATTTAGAACGAAAAATTTTACTTTTTGTATTCAGTCATAAACATTAATTCATTTTCAGTTACAAATCTACAAAGTTGTAGAACTTTGAATCATAAATCTTGAAAATTTAAGGTTTCTTAAATTTATTGATTTCCAAAAATGTATATAAATCTGAATAATTTTCAACTCTTTCATCTCTACTATTTGCAATTTAAGATTCTTCAATTTTGAAGATTTTGCAATTAAAAACTCTTTAATTTTTAAGGTGTACGAAATGAAAATTCTTAAATTTGGACATTTTGAAAGTGAAGAACCAATTTTAAATTTAAAATTTTTTATTATGGAAGATTTAGGATGAAAAATTTTATTTGTGTTCAAAGTAATAAAAATTAATTTATTTTTAGTTGCAAGTCTTCAAAATTGTGGAACTTTGATTCATAAATCTTGAAAATTCAAGCCTTTTTAAATTTGAAAATTAAATTAAGTACTACTAAGAATTTCTTTAATTTGAAAGATTTTGAATTAAAAAGTCAACTCTTGATCTTCAAAATTTGTATACATCTTTATAATTTTCTAATTCTTCAATTTTTACTATTTGCTAACATTTTTTTGTACATCTTAAAAACAAAAGAATTTTAATTTTTAATATCTACAATTAAAAATTCTTAAAATTTAATGATTTTGATCATTTTTCTTATTTTGTAAATCAAGTCATAATCATTAAAATTATTGAGTTGTCAATTCTAAATTTTCTAAATTCAAGAAATTCAAAAAATTCAAAATTGATCTTCCAAATTTTCATATATCTACAAACTAAAAAAATCTTCGATTTTTACGGTTTACAATTTCGAATTCCCCAAATTTTAAATCTTCAAAATTCAAGAAATTTTTCATTTCAAATTTTTCAATTTTAAAAATTTTCCACTGGGGAGATTTATAATAAAAATTTTAATATTTATATCCAAATTGATAAAAATTCAATCATTTTTATTTGCGCATATTAAAAATTGTAGAAGTTTGAATAATAAATCTTGAAAATTCAAGAGTTTTTAACTTTGAAATTTCACCATGAAAAAATTCTTCAAGGTGGAAGATTTAGAACTAAAAACTTAACTGTGATCTTCAAAATTTCTATACATGTACAAAATATAATATTCTTTTATTTTCAACTTTTGCAATTGAAAACTTTTCAATTTTGAGGATTGAGAATTGAAAACTCTTCAATTTTAAAGATGTATAAAAATTTTTTTTCATGACTTTGATGATCTTGGAAAACCAATGTTAAGATTGTCAAAAATTACAGAATTAATCATTGCAAAACTTAAAATTTGCCTAATTTTTCATTGTAAATTTTCTCAATTGAGAATTCTTCAATTTTAACGATTTATAATTCAAAAATCTAGAATTTGAAGATTTAGAATTCAAAACTCTTTAATTTTAAATATTTATAAAAAATTCTTAATTTTGTATGATTTTGATGATCTTGGAATCAAATTTTAAGATCGTAAAAATCACAGAATTATCAATTGTCAAACTTCAAAATTGCAAATACTTGCAAATTTTCACAATTGAAAATTCTTCAATTTTAAAGATTTAAAATTCAATGTTCTACAATTTTGAAGAGTTACAATTGATTTTTTTATTTCAGAATATAGAATTGCAAATTATTCATTTATCAATATTTATATTTGAAAGAAACGTAATTTTCAACTTCTTTTTAATAGTTAAATTTTAAAGATTTACAATATAAAATCCTTTAATTTTGAATATTTGGATTTGAAAATTGAGAATTCTGCAACATTTTAAAGAATTGAAAATCAAGGTTATACAATTTTGAAGAGTTGAAATTGATTTTTTTTTTATTTTCAGAATATAGAATTGTAAATGATTCAATTTTCAATATTTCTTTTTTAAAGGAACATAATTTTCCACTTCTTTTTAATAGTTAAATTTTAAACATTTACAAAATAAAATCCTATAATTTTGAAT
>NC_046663.1:1824000-1826760 GCF_010883055.1 Belonocnema kinseyi | reverse complement strand
GATTTACAATATAAAATGCGTTAGTTTTGAATATTCAGATTTGAAAACTGAAAATTCTTCAATATTTTAAAGATATAAAATTCAAAGTTCTACAATTCTAAAAAGTTACACTTCAATTTTTTCCATTTTCAGAATATAGAATTGTAAATTATTCAATTTTCAATATTTCTTTTTTAAAGGAACATAATTTTCCACTTCTTTTTAATAGTTAAATTTTAAACATTTACAAAATAAAATCCTATAATTTTGAATATTTGGATTTGAAAATTGAAAATTCTTTATTATTTTAAAGATTTAAAATTCAAAGTTCGACAATTCTGAAGAGTTAAAATTGATTTTTTTTTAATTTTCAGAATATAGAATTGTAAATTATTCAATATTCAATATTTATATTTTAAAGGAACATAATTTTCAACTTCTTTTTAATAGTTCAATTTGAAAGATTTACAATATAAAATCCTTTAATTTTGAATATTTGGAATTTAAGAATCTTGAATATTTAATGTGTATATTATAAAATGATGAAATTTCGGATGCTTTTCTGAAATCATTCAATTTTGAAGCCATAAAAGTGAAATTTATTCAATTTTATAAAGTTTTAATAAAAAATTGTTCGATTTTGAATAGTAAAAATGACAGTGTTGATTTATTATTTTTAAATTATTGTAATAATTTTTTTCCTAATTTTCTGACTGCTTGACTAATTTTTCCAGAAAAAGCTTTCTAGTCCCAATGCGCGCGCGCAGTAGAGTTCAAAGAGCCCTCAACTGCGACTTGCTTTCCGGCGTTGTGTCAAACTCCAAAGAATCGAGATGCTATTTCCAAAATAGAAATCGTCTGCGTCCACTGGTTCTTGAAGCTCTACAAATGTGCACTCCTCAAGTCATTTGCGCGTGACTAGTTTAATTTGACATCTTCATAAATTTCAAAAATCATTCAAAGAGTTTCTTTCATTTAAAAATAAAAAAAGAAAAACATTTACGGAATCGTGTTTGTTCAAGGATTTTGAATTAAATCCAATTTAAATATCCAAGAAATTCATCACTGAATTAGATTCAATTTTGAAAATTAAGTGATCGATTTCATAAATGATAAGTAAGATCGACACGAGTGATTGAAAGTGATGGCTAAATATAAAGTCACGAGATGTGCTGAAGCCCGGAGATTATTTTTGGATTATTTTCTATGACAGAATTCGTCCCGTGAGTGTTTACTTTTCTAGATTTTTCTATTTTTTATTTAATTTATTATATCAAACTTGACATTTAAAAATGATCCCAGATTTTTAGACGGTCGAAAAAAAACATTAATTTTATATCCTAATTATTGTAATTATGTAACAAAATTTAACGCAGGGGAAACTTCCTTACAGTGGATACTCATTAATTAAAAATAATAATATATGTGAAATAATTAATTTAATTTATTTAATATTTAAGACGCTAAATTTTGTTTAGAAATTTAAATGAGAATTAATTAGTTTTCTTTTAGTTGACTGCTTAATTAATTATTATCCACATTAAGGTTGCATTATCCACTGTAGGGAGGTTTCCCCCTGAAAGCAAATAAATAATTAAAAATATCATTAGGTATACCCGAAAGATAAATTTATAACATATGTATGTACATGTGCACAATTTATTTTTGGACGATTCTTTGTTTTGTTGTATGTTTTCCAAGAATCTATTTGTGAAGAGTTAAATTTTAAACTCGAAAATTGTCTTGAAACAAAAATAGACTCTTAATCTCTGTAAAAAATAAGGTAATAAACAAAAATATATTTAAAAATAATCATTTAAAAACAGGGTGGCCGCTTCATCGGGAATGTTTTGAGATCGGAAAACGCCAAGAAATGATAGTGAATTATATCTTTTTTTACCGTGAATAAAAAAATAATTTAATCTATTTAACTTTAAATATCAATAATTTCATATCGATTTTAACTCTTTTTTTTTAAATGTGAATTCAATAAAGTTGTTCGCTTTTTCAATTATGACATTCTGTTTACAAGAGGGCGGGCCAAAACTATTGTGAAAGAAGTTAGTTTTTTAATCAGGATGATTGTACAATTTTTTTGTCAATATCAAAAAAATTCCCGACAAAAAATGTCAACATTATAAAACTTCCGAATTCGAAAATTCCCAGCTATAAACAATTAAACAATTTTATTATTCGAAAGTTTTATTATTTGTAAATTATTTTATACTAGAATTTAATTATTTTTTAATTTTCAAATTCGGGAATTTGACAGTCTACAGCAGGGCTCGCCACTTCAAGCAGGTGTTGGCTGCCACGACAAGTGCATGGCTGCCACCAATTTTTTCTGTCATTTTTTTCTTCGTTTTCCAGGAATCGAGCGAAGGGTTACGGTCACGGTAAATTACGTCTCGTCGTCGTTCACGCCGGGGGGTCTGAACCTTTTTACTCGAATTTTCAATACATTTAATTTCCAATTTCAATTTTATTTTTAATTGAGAAAGTGAATCAAATTTACCTGAAAATTGAAGCTGTCATAAAAGTTTTAAAAAGGAGGAAAAATTCGAAAAATTTTGAATGAAAGTTCATTTTAAAAAAAAGAGAGAGAAACGATTGTCGCTAAAACTTTTTTCTTCGTTCTTATCGTTCTCTTTTATCTTGTACAAACTTTAAGTAAAGATTAAAAAATAACACAGGCCGACAAAATTTGACAAAGGTCCGGAACCAGAGACCAGACCTAGTATACCCGAAGGTTTTTGCTGCGCTGAATCCGAATCCGACCTC
>NC_046663.1:1806287-1823900 GCF_010883055.1 Belonocnema kinseyi | reverse complement strand
GAAGAATGAGAAAACAAGAATTCGACTTCGTAGTACGATGAGGGCAGCACCTCGATAGGGCAGAAAATGTGATGTCCTATATATATAATTCCCCACTCCGACACCCCGTACCGCATCTACGTTTATAATATCTTTGCTCTTCCAGAGTGCAAGGCGGGAATCGAACCCGCAAGCCGAAGGAGTGAGTCCAAAGCCTATGCTTTAGCCCCCACGACCATCGTCCCACTTGTGTTATGATACTTTAATCCCTGATTAAAATTTATAACCAGCCATTATTGCTGGGCGGTTAAGTTAACCCGTGATTATATTCCCCTAATCATGACTAAAAAAATGGTGGAACGCAAAGTATTGATTGAATAAGGTTAATCAATGATTAACGATTTAATCAGAGTTGGTGAAATCGACCCTTAAATTGTCATATTCTCGATTATATAACCTGCACTTAAATTGTCGGGAATTTAAGAAATCTAGGTCACCGTCGTGACCAGGGTTGTGCACGCAATATACCTTAGGTAAATTACATGAGGTTTTTGACGTAACCTGCGTAAGTATATTACGTCCTCAGTTTTGTACAGAACGTAATATACGTTTTCAAGATGGTGTCGACATTATCACATTCGTTACATAACTTTAAAATAGCGTCGTTAGGGGCATGAGGTATTATGTTGAATGCATGAAATTTAAAGTGAATGAAAAAAAAGTTATTATTCTGTAACTTCGAAAAGGAATAGAGACGGCAGACCGAGAAATTCATGTTGGGAAGAATCATCCTTCCATTAAAAAAAAGGTAAAAATGTTGTGTTTTGTAAGGGATGCAACCGCGTATTATCGAATACGGGTGAAGAAAGGTTAAGAAACCATAGGTACATTTTCAAATCATCCAAACTGCAAATATCTTAAAAATAAAAAAACAAATCATTCAAGGATTTTCGCTGATTTCAACACTTTTTCTTATAAAAAAGTACGTTATAATTATGAACGCATCAGAAGAAAACCTGATGCAATTAGATGAGAGAAGACAAAATAATAATTCTAAAATGAGTGGTGTCAGTTTTGATATTCTTGGTGATATTTTTATGTCAAATGAAGTTCTGATACACAAAAACAATGTAAGTCGGTACACATAAGCATAATTTTAAAAAGTGAGGTTATATCATGCTCCATTCGAATCCATCATGTTTATTAAGTTTTTACAGGCTTTTTTACGTATAATACATTTTTTACGTATAATACGTCAAAAACTTCGAGTTATTCACGCCTTGGTCGTGACCGTACACTAGGGACCCTGTAGTAAGGGACGCGCCAGCTGGGCAGCTGACTGCGGATTGGTCGAGCGAGAAGAGAGACACTTCCGTTTCATATCAAGATACTATACCAAAATTTACTACAGCTTTGCACTTCGGTATGCGAATAGTACAATCATGTTTAATTAGTTTATTTAAGAATCGTGTCTTACGTTTAAAACATTTAAAATACTTATTTATTCGTAAAATCTTCTAAGTTTAAGATTCAAGGTTAAAAATTAATCTTCTTTGTTTGAAAATTTGGCCATTCAGTTTAAAATGTATATTTGTACGTTGAAAATTTAACTATTCGGTTAACGGTTAAACTATGCGGTTGTAAATGCAAATCTTTAATTAAAAAGTCAAATTTTTAACAAAACCGTTTACATTTAATATGAAAAAGTTTAATTTTCATTCAAAAAAATTAACGAATTTGCAACCAAATAGTAACTTTTTCGTCCAAAAACATAACATTTTAACGAAATAGTTAAACTTTTCAATAAGCAAATAAATTTTCTACCAAAAACTAAAAAATATGATTATTTTAAAACAACAACGGCTGAATTGAACCAAAAACTGCATTTCAAGAAAATTTTTTAATTTTTAACCAGAGACAAGTTTTAAACGAAAATAATGAATCTTCATCCAAAAAAATTAATTTGTAAAAGGTCGTTCAACCTTAAAACAATTAGAGGAATGTTCAACAAAATGATTAATTTTCAACCAAAGAAAGAAAGAATTTTCAAAAAAAGAATTAAATTTTCAACTAAAATGATGAGTATTCAACCCAAAAAAGATCCATTTTTACTCAATTAGTTTAACATTTAAACAAGTAGTTGAATACAAACAAAAAAGACCAATTTTATACAAAATAGTTGAGTCCTCAACAAAGGAGCTTTAACAGAAAATAATTCACAACTATCAAATTACAGTTTTAAATGTATATATGCATATATTATCGAGCACAAAGCTCTAGGACGAACAAAGAAAAAAGAAAAATATATACAAAATTGTTGTGTTTTTAACCCAAAAAGGTAAGTTTTTCAAAAAATAGTTGAATTTTCAACCAAAAGGGATACATTTTTATTGTGTTCATGTTCACTACGAAAATCAAGATTCTATACAGACATAAGTTTTTAACCAAGAAACAATTTCAGTCAAGTCAGAAAAAAAATTCAACTAAATTTTTGAACATTTTCAACAAAGAATTTTAAAAAACTATTCCCTTATAGTTTAGAAATATAGTAATTGGTTGAAAATTCGTCTTTTGTGTTCGATCGATTCAGCGACTTGAAGTACAGAACCTGCCTAATGTTAAATGGATTCTATCTCCTTTGAAATAATTTTTATAATACTGTTTTTTTTTGGTGAAATTTAATTTTTTTAATAAAATATTCAATTATGACATTTTTGGTAGAAAAATAAATTTTTTAAATAAAGTATGATCATTTTTAGTTGAAAAACCAATTGTTTAAAAATGTATGGATTTTGTTAGAAATTCGCCTTTTTTAGTAGAAAACTAATCTTCTTGTTTGAAAATTCATCTTGCTGATTGAGGATTCAACAATTTTTTGGACAATTCTTATTTTTTCAAAATTAATGTATTGAAGTGAAAATTTAACTTTCCATTTTTGGTTAAAAATTTATTGATATTTTTAATTACAATCTGTTTTGGTAGAGAACTCAGATTAATTATTTTTAATTACACTTCTTTGAATTGAAAATTATTTTTTTAACTAAAAACTGAAACATCCCATTTTTTCGCTTGAAACTTTCTAGATCTTGTAGAAAATTTGCAATTTTTGGTAGAAAAGTAATATTCTTGCTTGAAATTAATATTTTTATTGAGGATTAAGTTATTTAAACAAAATTCCTTTTCTGATTGTCAAAAACCAATTTCTTTAAAAGAAATTTTGATTCTACTATTTTTGTTGAAAATTGATATTTTGAATTAAAAATTGACTTTTTTACTTTATAAATCAATTTTTTTAAATTTTCATAAATATTACTATTGTCTATTTTTTTAAATTTAAAAATATTAATTACTTTGATTTTCCCAATACGATTGAATACACGATTCAGGTATATTATTTATTGGCGTTTGAATACCTCGCGCCTTCTACCGCTGGCTCCAACTTCCGTTCCATTTTCCCCCACCACATGGCCACATGTTTTCTGTTCCCAGAAGTACGCACACACTCATGTGTAAAATCACGTTTATGTATAGTTCAAAACTTTCCGAGCGTGGCACAGTTAATAGTTTATAAGTAAAGGCAAGGATGTTCCAAAGTGGTGTAAGTTGTATGTTTATTGTTTTTGCTATGAACACGTCGAATACGATTAAGGGTGTCTCATCCTACGTCCAAACTTTCGAAAAATCTATTTTTTGCACATTTCGAATCTAGAAGTCCTTACAAATATGCCCCATGAAAGATTTTGAGAGATTTACGTTAGTTAAGGCCATGTGATGAGTGGGTCACGTAACCACATTCCTACCTTATCGCCACTTTTTTTATTTCCCAACTTATATTCACACGAAACGCCACATCGAGTTGAAAATTTGGGATACTAAACAAGAAGTACTAAGAATGGTGGGTCTGATCCTAAATTTGTATAATTATGAAAAAAGTTTATTGTTGTAAATAATTTATATTTTTATAATTATTAAAGTTTAGGACCAGACCCACATTTCTTAGTGCTTCTTATTTATTATCCCAAATTTTCAACTCGATGTGGCTCTTAGTGTGAAAATAAGTTGGGAAATAAGAAAGGTGGCGGTAAGGTAGGAATCTGTTCACGTGTCCCACTCGTCACATGGCCTTAATGAGTACTGGAACGCCATTCGCGGTCTCTCCCGGTGTTTTCGTGTGTTCGCATTGATCTGTCTTTTTGATACCAGATTGTCAGGTAATCGTAAGTTTTACTAATCATGTCTTATCTCCTGATATATGTTTGAACGCGTCTTCGCAAAAGTCATATTTTTTATAAGTTTTGGCAAGATCTCTTCTAAACTACTTGGAATTTCGAGGATTTTCTTATCTGAAATTATTCCACAGGCATATCGCTAAGTCTAGAGATGAGCTTTTTTAAAAAAGTTATTTTATTTCATTTTTACAGCCTTTTTTAGCTCAAAAAAATTGTCGAAGCAAATTTTTTTGATACAAAAGTCTGCCATTTTTGGAACTTTGAAAATTTTCAAACAAGTTCGTGCCTCAACTTCTCCAACGTAACAACAGTTAAAGACCTTTTTTGATTTTTGTGTTTAGGCAAATAAAAATCTCAAACTCTTGCCACAAAGTCGACTCTAAAATTTTGGCAGAGGCGCCGTCAAGGACACTCCAAAATCGCAATTATTGGGAAAAAAAATTATATTTCCAATTTTCTTGTAGTCTAAGGATGTGTTAATAAAAGGTAAAAAACCATTCATCATTATCATATGTAGTTTTTTTGCAACCCATTCTGAAAAATAAGTTTCAAATTTTGGCGCATAAGTAGAAGACCCCCTTAATAATAAGTGGCAAGAATTCCCTGCGCCATAGTTAGGGAGCATGTGGCTAGTCCCCTCTTATTCCTATGTCCATGATCATATTGACCTCAGATCTGTTTTAATGTGACGTAACTAGACATTTTTTGTTGTTGAATTCATGGAGAATAGATATAAGGAGACCAATCTGTAATGCATGGACTTCACCAAAAACGGTGACTTTTCTGTTGCCAGAAGTACGCACACCAACATGTGTAAAATCACACTTACGTATAGTTCAGAACTTTCCGAGCGTGGCGTGCCAAACGCACTTTAAAAACAATATGGCCGCCTCCATTTTTTGTTTTGACAGGTCGCTCGAACAAATAAAGAAATTATAATCAGACAAGGTTTTGTAAAATGTTTGTGGAATAAATAATTATTCGCCATGGAAGAGGTAGGTAGTATGCTTATGAAAATATCAAATTACTTTTACCAAAACTGTGCGTGCGACAGGTATTCGACGCGTTTGTAACAAAAACAATAAACATACAACTTTTCAACACTGTGAAAGTCTTGTACACTATACACTTGAAACCACACTTATTGGAAACTTTCGTTTTTATACAGCGATTTTTAATTGTAACATCCTTGGCTTTATTCACAAACTATTAATTGTTCAATCATTATTTATTTATATTTGACTCGCGTTCACATCGGCGGCCATATTTTTTTAAAGTGCGGTTGGCACGCCACGCTCTGGAAGTTTTGAACTATACGTAAGTGTGATTTTGCACATGTGTGTGTACTTCTAGCAACAGAAGTGTTCATTTTCAGTTCCACTAGTTTTGTCTCCTTATGTCTATTCTCCATGGTTGAAGTATTATGAACCTAAAAAAATGTTTCTTCATAGCGTTATTCACTGCTTGAAGTTTGAAATAATAAGTTTATCTCATTTCATGCAACATCCTCATTAGGGACTGCATTGAGAATAGACACAAGGAGCCCAAAGTAGTGTAACCGACAATGAGCACCTTTTTGTTTTACGGGCACGGGGGCAGCTGCCTATGTTTACATCGTTGACATTGGCACAGTTTGCATTACATATTAAAGATCGTGATATTTGATGTAAATAAATCAATTATTATTTATATAAAAAAAGATTTTAAGAATGTGGTTCATCACGAAACATTTAATCGTGGTGATTCTGCAATGAACGAGGTACCTTACATTATATGGTAATATGAAACATAAGTATAAAACTTACCAGTTTCAAATCTTGTATGCTTACGCATCACAGAAATGGTAACAAACTTTCACTTAAATGTAGCAGTTTTTATATTCCAATAATCTTGACATGGCTCAAAGAAATTAATTCAACGATTTACGAATTTTGTTATTTTTCTTTGAGCCTTGAGGTTATATTTACACGAAACCATGATGGCGGCCATCCATATCCATGTCAAACTAGCGCCGCGCACGGGAAGGTCTAGCATTTCGATGCATTATTGTACATCTGACAGAAAAATGCTCATTTTTGGTGAAGTCAATGTACAGGACTTTGGGATCCTTATGTCTATTCTCCATGAGGGATTGAAAGAATTTCAGGTTAAGTACTAGAGTGCGATATAACATCACAAATTTTTTGTTTGTTTTACTATATTTCGATACATACAGCGTGTACATCGATGATGAGCTAGCGTTTATGCCGCAATGTCGATTTGTAATATGGAAAATAGCGTATTACAATGCTCGCAGAGTGGAAAATACAATATGGGACATATAGTTCTCTCCTTTTTATCTCCATCATGTAATAATATACGTTAATTTTATTTGGCAACAATTAACAACAATCGGAATTAATTAATAGTGTATCATAATAATGCAGCGATCAACAATCGCAATTTTACAACGAGATTCACTCCGGACCTTTTCAACGAACAATAAAATTTGGCAGTGAGATTACTTGACACTTAAATTCTAAAACTGGGAAACAGAACTTTAGGACGCCCAAAAGGTTCCTAATTCCCTTTTTCCTAAACATTTTTAAAAGTTTGCTTTCAAATTTAAAAAGCTTCACTTTCAAGAACAACATCCCAAGTCTCATTTTTTAATTTTCTATCTACTCTACAGAAATATCCTTGCTTGCAGTAGTCCATTGAAATAATTAAAGTTAAAAGCTCGACAGTAAATTAATCTTGTTAAAAATAAACAAATGGATGAGAAAAGTATAAAAAAAATAAAATAAAAGTGCCTTTTTACGAAGCAACTAGATTCTGTTGGAATACAAAATTCTAAAGATTTTTGTCCTTGTTTCATCCTAAGTTGGCTACAGAGTAAAATCTGAACATGCATAAGAAAATTGCAGCGTTGAGAGCTTGAGGTAGTTGCAAACAAATTTTGATTTTCCTCGAGACAATTTTTCTACATGCTTGAAAAATTATTGATTTTGTTAGAATTTTTTTTTGGAAATTACAATTTTTATTTGAAAATTGTTAGATTTTAGAGAAGACTCACAAATTTCAACAACTTTGAGTTTTGTCAGCGTTTTACAATAATAATTGGTATTTTTAAACAAGAATCATTATCGTTTGTACAAGGTTGTTTTTCATAGAAAATTTACAATTCTGAAAGATTTTTTGTTAAATTAGTATTTTATGCCGAAAAATATTGGCATTTTAATTAAAAATAATTAGATTTAAAAGAATATTTAAAATGTTGGATCAATTTTAGGTTATGTTGTGGTGTGACACAAGCTCTAACCTCAAAATTCAATATCAACCTATTATATTAAGCAAATTCTAAAATCAAGAACTTTTTATATACAACAAAATGTCGACAAACTCCTATTTAGAAAAAGAGTCAGGTTTGGTATATAAAAATGATTTAATTCTAGTATTTATTTAGTATAATTAAGGCCGCGTCTATTGCTAGGCGAAGCCTTGAAAATTTTGCAATTTTCATTGGACAAGATGGAAAAGGCGTTGGTTTTCCACTAATCCCAGACCGTCGCCAGTTTTCGGCCATATTTATTTTCGCGTAACTCTTAGACACTTCATATAATTAGCCGATTTAATTTTGAGGTTAGAGCGCTTCAAAAATGCTAGTTCATTTTAAAATTAAAAGATTTTTAAAAACGTGGATAATTACAAAAATTTGTTCAAACATTATTTTATATTAAATATATGAATATATCACATAGATGCTCACATCATCCAAGAATAGTAAACAAGGACAAATAATATACTTTAGACTTAAAAATCTACTTTCATTGTGGAAAAGCATCTTAAGGGGTAAGGTTCCTTTTCATTGGGATGAAATTCGTGATATAAAGTAATTCTATTTTCGTATAGATTCTATTTCTACATTTTCATTAGGTTTATTCCCATATACTGGAATGGCCATGAACTAAGTAGTAACCAAGATTGTACTTGATATAGAAAAAAAGTTACTTTGTATCACGAAATTCGGAGCACGAGTCCTGGAGAACAAATCGCGGATCGTCCCGAATTTCACCCTAATTAAGATACCCGTACAGTAGCAATTTTAATGCAAATAATAGGAAATGGTACTCTACTTAAATTCCATGACATATTGCATGATTATTTATCGAATTCCTTTAAGTACAAAGCGTTCGCAGTCGAATTGAGTCTCTCCTTATTAGTAGAAATAGTTTTTTTCGAGATCTCCTTATTGCACCCACGACGCTGGCACCCAAAGAGCTTCTGACTCGACTCTTTGAATTGCATTCACGAGTTGCTCAAAGGCCATCGACAAGTCAGCATTCACAATCACTTCATCGAAGAGATGCGAGTAAATAAATTCTATTCTAGCCGCACTATGTAGGATCTCATTGAACTCCTCGTCCTAGAGAAACAAATCACATTAGTCCAAAAAATAGATTTATTATTTTTTTGAATGAAAAGGTACATACCGTAAAACCCCGAGAATTCGCTTCGTCAAAAGTGGATCTCGCTCTAGCTTCATTCCTTGTTTCCTTCAAAACTTCGAACCGGGGCGGTTTGATGTAAATGACATAAGGCTTTAATTTGGGCGTCCTTAACATTTTTAGCGCTTGATAATGAGGATTCAGAATGCAAATATACCCAGCATCAACCAGTGAACTAACGCTCTCTGCGTTGGTACCATATAAATTTCCTTTGTATTCGCCGTACTCGATAAATTTCCCAGCTTCTATATCCTCTTCCATCTTTTCCCTGCTGACGAAGTGGTACTCTTTTCCGTTAATTTCTCCGGGTCTAGGCGGTCTTGAAGTATCTGAAAGTTTTAATAAATAAGCTTGTTCCCCCTAAAGTAAAAACACGGCTAGTAACAAAGCTTGAGACCAAAAACTCGGCGTAGGTGTCGCCCCCACTTTTAGTGCTGAACGGCGCAAGTTTTCTAGAATTTCCTGATTATCGTGATCGCCACAAGCAATCCAGAATTATAGAAAAAAAATGCGCTTACAGCTTCAAAAGGAGTGGCAACATCTGTTCTGAGTGTAGGGTGTCCATCCCAACTAACAGCGAGAAGATTTTTAATTCAGGGCTTTTCTTTCTTGTAAGTTCTGAAAATTAAGACTCACATGGCACAGGTGTTTTATACTTTTCAGGATCACTTGCCATGACTCTCCTTTTGAGTTCGTTTCTGCCAACTCCCGGTGGTCCGATGAGAACCACCGGCCGGTAGAGACCAGGCCTCGGGTAAAGTTTCGCGACCTCTTCGTAGGTAGGTATTTCTTCGCGGTCAAAGTCGTCGTTCTCTGTAGCGTCATACATGATTTTTTTAGTTTTAACTCCCTGTAAGTTGCACTTTGTTGGCGAGTCGTGCAAATTATTAGGACGGGGACACAAGGCAGGCAAAGGCACTGGAACAGAACACAAGCCTAACCGGCGGTCAGGTGAAATTTCTGGTTAGCTCAACAGGAATCCAGCTCACTGACTTGAGGTATCGCAAGCTTAAAGAAAGTTTTTGACCCAAAGAACTTTGAATGGAGACTAAAAAGTTTAAATAATAAAATCAACTCTTCGAAGATCCTTAGACTCAGAAAATATTAGTTGATATGCATTTTGAATTCATCGAACAGGATTTGAAGAATATGTTCGAAGTAGACTAAAGGGTTCGCATAATAAAATCAACTCTTTCATAAACCTTCGACTACGAAAATGTCAGTTGATATGCATTTTAAATATGTGTATATAATTTTAATATCATATTTGTAATTGGGCTACTTTCACGTTAACTGAATAAATAAATAGAGTTTTCTTCCCCCCCGGCGTGAATGTACGTGTTCCGCAGACGCATTTCAGGCTCAAAACAGTGGCTTTGATTGGCTCTAATTGGCTGTGAGACTTTTCAGGCCGCTTGCTTTCATAGGAATACGTATAGTGAATAACGTAGAGTAAACCATTCACCGTCGTGTCGTTCTTCAATCGTTGCTCTCTTTCTTTAAAAACATATGATCTTGTCGTTGTTGATCGTTGTTGATATTCATGTGTATAGCCAGGCGTCAGCGAAAGTAAACATGGCGGCCCGCAAGCGAGCAGCCGACAACGCTATTTTAACCACTATTATTAATTATTGGACGAACTTTCGACCCGGGAGGAAGAAAAATAGTATGCGACATACGGATGGAAATATTGGATGCCCGAGCCGGTCAGAGATAAGGCCTCGGCTTCGCCTCGGACTTATATCTAACCGGCACGGATATTCAACTTTCCAGCCTATTGTCATAAGATACTATTCTTGATTAGAAAAATTATATTTTTGAACGATTTTAATTTAAAATTGACGACCGTTCGATAGTTAAATTGTCACACATACTACCACATGCTGGTGCCAAATAAAAAAACATTTATTAAATACGTATTAGCACTTGGAATAAACTTTGTAATAAAGTATGGCTTACTTATCGTATCCTCATCTACTTTCTCTTTTTGCTGCCTCTCGACAATAATTCTGCGTTCCTGTAGGGCTCTACTAGGAATTAATCCTGCTCGCATATTGCGATCACCCTCCCTTCTTGCTTGCCACCTGTTACAATTTGAAGTGTAGTTTTATTATGATTGCAATGGAAGTTTCTAATTTGTCTTACGCAGCTGAGACCACGAAGCTGATGCCGCCGGCTCTTAACAAAAAACGAAGATATCGAATATAATATTTCTAAGTTACTAACTGCAAAATTAAAAAATGTTATTTTTCGTATTTTATTCATTTTTAAGTACAAAGGACCCACGATGGCATAGCCCGGTACTAGCAGACTGAACGTCCATCAGCTGCGTAAGGAGTAGATGGGTTCTCTGACAATTAAATTTAAACTTAAACAGTAGAATTAACTTTCAACGAACCAGTAGATGTCATCCTGACTCACGATGTGAAGGACGTCTCCTTTTGAGAAATCGAGGCCGGCTTCTTTGCATGGTGTGTGAGGGTCATCGGATGCTTTGTATGAAAAATGCGCTCTGACACGCACCTGTTAAAAAAATAATAAAGAAATTATCCGTGATTCAAATAAAATTAGGATTAGTTCACGCAGCTTCATTGCATACCTTGCTTTCTCTGATACCTCCTTTGCTGTCTGCTGGTACGATCTTGAAAGTAATAGTACCTTCCGAGTTTTGCTGC
Source organism: Belonocnema kinseyi (assembly GCF_010883055.1). Lineage (NCBI taxonomy): Eukaryota > Metazoa > Arthropoda > Insecta > Hymenoptera > Cynipidae > Belonocnema > Belonocnema kinseyi. The sequence continues at coordinate 1,812,530 of NC_046663.1, read as the reverse complement.
GAAAATATACAAGTCTAGTATTTTATTGATGTCATTAGCGAGTTGATTATAGGAGCAAAATAGTTTTAGAAATAATAGTCCACTATTTAACGACGTACCAAAATTTTCAGAACGCAATTCGGAGTTTTGCCTTCGACGCTGATTCCATTGACTTCACAGACTTCATCTCCAACGTGAATCAAACCTGATCTATCGGCAGCTCCGCCATGCATTATACGTGCTATCACAATTTTTCCAGTTACCTCGTCAGTTTTTATAGTTGCGCCCTATTATAAATGTGCCAAGATGTATTGAGTATTGAGTATATCCCAAATCAGATCATCAAAATGGAAAAATGTTTACATTCATCCTGCGCTAACTAGAGACTTGTCTATTAAATCGAGAGAAATTCATGACAAATATAATAGAATACTTCAAATGATTATTTGATAAAATTCCAGCTTCATGAGGCTACTCCTTATATTTAAATTATTATTATTCATAAGTTTCCATGTACATTGGAATGTGGCATGCGGGACAATAACAATAACAACGTAGAATAATCCGTAAAAAAATTTATTTACAAATAAGAAACAAAGAAGACACAACAGAGGAAATCGTGCAGTCACAATTAAATAAATAATATACAATGATAGATAATATATAAATAAGGAGTCCTGCACATAATGCATCACACATTTTTCTTTTACGTATATCGTTACATTCTTTTTGGAATAAGGCAATTTTATCGTCTTTATTTAAACAAAGGGAAAACGTGTGACGTATTATAAGTAGGACCCCTAACATGGAAATTACAGGTTGCTGTACTAAGCATCAAGTACAGTAGATGAATGAAGAAATATAAGGTATTAAACCAAACAAAGCAATACAATAATTATGTACAATTGAGTTCTAATTACAAGTATGAGTTGCTTTATAAAATACGTGCCAGGTACGGTAGACATAAATAAATAAAGAATAGGTACTAAGCCAAACAAAACAATATGTACAATTAAATTACACTGTCCATTTCAAGGATAGATTGATACAAAAAAGAGCTAACTGGGTTTGATCGCCTAGCAGGGAAGATAACTTTTAGTGCACAAAAACAGCGTAGAACCTACGGGGTTTTAGACAACTTACCAGAATTGGTTCAACGCCATCACCACTCTTCGGAGCAAGTTGGTCGATGAAAAAATATATGATTACTTGAAAATTTTCACGGAGCGAAGAATATGATCAAAAACACTTTTTAGAACAAAAGGCTAGAAGAACATTGCTTTTTTCAAAAAGAATAAGTATTTAAAAAAGGCAAGTGCAAAGATTTTTTAAAATATGGAACTTTGAAAAGAATTTAATATTCTTTAAATTAATTAAAAAATCATCAGATTACGCACCAGGGGAGTGCCAGGTCCTTTGTTTGGATTCATAGTATTTGTAAATGAACTTCATTAACCCAAAGTAAAATGGTGAAATTCGTAGAATCCAATATTTAGCCAGTTTCAAGAAAAACGTCTTCAAAGTTTGTACCGGCTATCTTATGGACTAGAACATTATAACTTTCAAATGGTCAAGTCGCTCAGCGGGTAGCGCAGTCCCGGTTGGGCAACGATGCCAAATGGATGCCTGTACAAGCGCCATGCATAATTTGTTATAAAAGATTCTTATTAATACTTTGTTTAGCCTATTCGATTTGATTCAGGTAAAACAGTGACACCAACTTTGGCATGTGAGGTACTGCGCTTGCGCTAGTTATGCGTAAGAAGAACACGGTTCTACATGACAAATATGCAATCACTGAAGTAAAATATGAAATAAGTTTACAATTGAAAAATGTTTACTAGTTGTGTGCTCGGCCAAGTTTAGAGCGCTACTGCTATTAGTTAATGTATAATTAATTATTACAGACAATTTATGTAATGTGACGTTGCAGTTTTAACTGAATGTTATGTAAGCGTCTCTTCTCTCCTTCGTCGACACTCTAATAGGAAAAGGCTTAACAGGGAGCAACATTAGGCTCTTATCTATGCTTTATCTAAGGAATGATACTCGTCCGGAACGTTGCGGAGGCAACGAAAGAGAGAGAGAGGGAACCAGGCTCAAATTGGATCACCTAGTACCAGTCAGATTGCCAACTAAATACAAACACGGCCATGAGTGCAGTGGCTTACTGCACAGCGTGGGCGACGAGCGGATGAGATTCCCTCTCATGATGAAAAGGACTCATAACCTTACCTGTTTGAATCACACGCCAGGCATCAACTTTGATAACATGGATGACATCTAACGGCTATTTAATAATAACAATATTTAATAAGTGAGGCGTTGTTGTTAACCTGAGGGGAGCTGTCGGTTCGACCTGTAGGCGCGGGCGATCGTTACAAGTCGTCCGCGGGTATTCCTACGCCGAGAGAGAAAAGAGCAACTGGGTAAGTCGCTTGAGAAGTGCAAGGCCCCGCTCTTCCTATTTGGGCCTTGACCAAACTAACTGGTCGCTGTCAAATTGAAACATTCTTTTTACTTCTCCACGACGAGGTTGAAACTGGACTTACGAAAAACTTATTTGATTCCCGAGTAGACATTTAGTAAAATTATGTAAATAACTGTCTTCCTCGGAATTTATCTTTTTCTTTACCGCCATTGGAGCGGCAGTTCTATTTTTTGTTTTATTTATAATCTAGTCCAGAGAGCGGAATCCTTATTCTACAATGGTTGCATTCAAGATATCGGTGGCTATATTGATTCGCGATTTTTAGTAATGTAGAATTCGATTCATAGTATTTAGTAAAACAAGCAGTTTCCTTGCTATATATCATAGAACATTTAGAGAGGCTGTCCCGCCATTTCCTATTATGTTAATTTTACAATTAATTAATAGCATCAGGTGAAATTAGCGGTTTGTACGCTATATACAATGGAACATTTTATTATAGGCACATCTGATTTCCGCAATTTCCATATCTCTTATTTATTAATTATAACAATGTGAAGTGTAATTTGAAAAACGATATACACCCTCTCGACCAAAAATATCTTAAATTCAATAATTGAATTTTCAAACCAAAAGATGTATTTTCTAGAATAAAAGACAAATTTTCAACAAAATAGGCAAACTCTGAACAAAATAGTTTAATTTTCGACTACCGATTTGAATTTATGAAGGAATTTTCATGGGATTTTTAATAGAAATGTTAAACCAAATAGCAGAATTTTCAACTAGAAAAGATCAATATTGTACGAAAGAATAAAAGGAATAAATTTAAAATGATTTGCACAAGAAAAATGAAAACATTCATGTTAGACGCGACTTTAGACACTGGATTTAGGGGTATTACCTATAAATATTGATTAAATTTATATAATATCTGTTTAATTTATATTTTAAAGATTTTTGAATATTAATGTAATATTGTTTTGTTTGTTGCAGTTTTCGACCCAGACGATATCGCCACCGATGCCAACACAAACTTGCGGCTGCAGCAATGAAAAAAATATTTACAGAGGTAAGCTTTTTTTTTAAATTTTATCACATTTATCAATATGAATTTAATATTTACTTTATAGAATACTTTTGTTACATTTGTAAATGTTAAATTAATATTTTTTTGTTTGTTTCTGGTTTGGACACTGTCACGACCGCGACTTTTATAATAATAATAACTAATGATAAACAACAGATTATAATTACATATCATTTATATTCAATAATAAAGAAGTTAAATGATTATATTCAATATCCAATTATTATCATAAAAAAACCTAGTATTGTTAGAATCATTCGTGAACAACAGATTTGTAATGAACGACGCAACAGTGTAAGGGTGATCCAACAGCCTAAGAAAAGCTACGCATCATCTTTTGCACAAAAACAGGCACACTGTGACGTTGTGGCTTGCCACTCGTCACGGATCCTTCCACAGAAGCAATCATAGATTAGTTTGGCACATTCTTTTATACACTTTAGGAAATGATTTAGATTACCTTTTATTTGTTATTTGCATCCAAGTTAAATAAGAAAAGCCGGAGGTTCACTGTATTTAGGGACCTGACATCTTGTCTCGATCGACGGAAGTATTCCTCGTTTCCTTAAAATCTCCAAAACAGATAGAACATGTCACCTAATTGCTTACCGGTTCGAGTGTAGTAACACAAATTTATTTACGACGTGCAGAACCGTACTCAGTCCAGTACATGTAAAAACAAACCGGCGTAACCATCTTGCCAGGAAACATCGAGCCGGTAGACCACCAGGGGGACATCCAGTCCGATACACGGAAGTAACAACCGGTAGTGGGGATAAAGAGGGCAGCGCCTGACGGTAAGGCAATTCTGGCGGGACTGATGGAAGAGGGGAGGCTGAAAGCAGCAGGACGTTATCCAGTCTAGTCTTGGCCATCCGCTTGTTCAAAGGAAATCGTTTTTGTCCACTAATTTCTGCCAAGCTTGGCATAGAAAGATTAAGGATTGTGGCAAGCTACGTCTGATTGAGGTAAGCGTCAGAAAAAGTATACTTTATTTTCTGCCTCCAGAGCTTCGATTATGTGCCTTTTTTTGAGTGAGTTTTTTTTCCTTTTGTGTAATTGGAGCGGGGTCATAAGTGTGAGTAATGCCAGTATTGGGTAGTTGTGTGACGCGTTTCGGAGTAAAAATAACTAATATGTGAGCCTATCTTTTCGTTCGTTCCGAGTTTTCCTTTTTTTGTGTCAATTTAGATTTAAGCTTATTTTATGATTTCGTGACGGTCACAATGTTTTTCCTCGTCCCCACTTATCGCTTTACCGACTGAGTAGGGACTTTTTATAAGAGATTTCTTTAAAGTAGTAATAAATCTTGAATCCGGCTTTTTTCGGAGTGACGCTAAGAACGCGCCTGGCACACCCATTATTTGTTGGATAAGGAATAGTTGGTTAGAACGTCTGTTCAAACTGTCAGGGCAGCCAGGTCCGTTGGCTACAGTGACCAATTATAATTGTTGCGTATTAATTGGCCGTTCCAGCAATGCATTGGGCCCTTTAACTACCGAAAAGTTAGCACAACCAGCTAATTGGCCGGTGGTCCCAGATTTTTCTGTCTGGTCCATTGCGCACGCGCCAGGGTCTCTTCGGGTCCGCTGAGTTGACAGGCGCATGACTCATGATGCCTAATGCAATCATTTAGTGCGTTTCGTCTTAGAGTTGGAATACGCGAGTGAAGTTTTTAAAGTGGAAATTGTGCTTTTTGAGATTATCAGCGATGGACAAATCAACTGTCGAGTTTTTGGATTAACAGTGAAATGGTATATTAATTCTTTGAAAATGAAGCTAACAAATTATTACATTTTGATTACAAACTTATCAAAAATCAAAATATAAAAAGTTTATTAAATTTCGTGTTGCATTACATTGAGGTGATATTGGGGTTATGTTTTGTCAATGCTCACGGGAATGCATACAAGCAAATTTATAAAGTCAGCCCAAATGCTGAGCGGATCTTAAAGTTTTTTTTCTTTTTACAGAGGAATTTATTGATTTCGCGACGTTAATTACATTAAATAAAGAGGATGTCGAGAAAGTTTTGCCGCATTTAGGGCTCCAAAAAAATCTTTTAGCAGGATTGCAGGAATTCACGGATACTCAGAGCGTCGAGGTTTTATATCAATAATGTAAAGCACTTTTTTTCATTCTTTTTTTCAGTGATATCTCTAGTTTTCAAAAAATTGTAAAACCTCTGGAAATAATCGACATTCTTGAAAGTTCTTTGGCTCATTTTAACAGTAAGAGTGCATGGTATTTTTCATAATTGATAAGCTAATTTTAGAATATTTCACTTAGATTCTACACTAGGATCGAAAGAAGTACAAAAAAGTGGCAAAATTACGCAACTGAAGTTTGCAACGTTTTTAAACGAAAATTAATTTATGTTTTTTATTTTCTATATAATTTTCAAATTCTCTAGGTGTGCAAAACTTAGTCAACTATTGAGAATTATTAGGATTAAACTATTTTTTGTGTTACCTGTCACCAGGTGCAAATAATCACTACGAGAAATTTCGGAAATTTTATAATTTCGTTTATAAACGTTGCAAACTTCAGTCACATGCAAAATCGTAAAAACTAAATATACTGACCAAATTAAAAAGAAAATTTAGAGAAATAATATTTCTATAAATATAAGTCAAGTTTTATTAAGGGGTTACACCACTGTAGAATTTTCAAAAAATCGAAAAAAATTTTTTTAGCTTAAATAGTCATTTATAGTCTTAAAAATAATATACCAAAAGATGAA
>NC_046663.1:1800631-1806187 GCF_010883055.1 Belonocnema kinseyi | reverse complement strand
AAATACTTTTTACAGAATTTGAATAACTCTTTTTGTTTGGCCTACGGAAATTCCCGAAATATGCCTTTTTTTCCGTGCTCTACAGTGGTGTAACCCCTTAAAGTAGGGTAAATAATCATTTTTTCTAATGTTGGTAAGTATTTACTGATTTTTCAAATTGTGTTACTTTTTGTACCAAGTTTTCCGCTCGAACAGAATGCAGGGAAAAAATTCTAAAAATGCCTTTATAGTTTAGAAAAATACCTTGCTGACTCACCTTTAAAATAATTGAAGCAAGTGTTAAATAGTTGCAGAGTTATTCAAATTTTTCAAAAATATCGAAATTTCAAGTTTTTTACAATATCATTTTTTATACCGTTAAAATTTGTCTTCAAATTGGGCTTTTTAGACGCGAATATGTATTGACTTTTCCTGTTTGAAAAGAAGACATTTTTATATTCATATTATAAATATTCAGGTACTCTAGAAATAGTTAAAAAACAGGCGTGTAGATCATTTCCACCAGCAGTTTATTTTTTTTTTCTTCGAAAAACGAAATCGTTTCTTTTAGAGTCAATTTCCCGCTATTTTTATTAAATAATATTAATCAAATCTGGAATTTTCAGTTTGCTGATTTTATCGCAAAAGCCGATTTACATGTAGTAGACTCAACGGCAGAAAGCCTCGTTCCTCACTTTGAAGCATTAAGAGAGGATATAGATTAGAATGCAAGTTATGTTACAGCTACTCTACGTAACACTAACCCATTTTTAGATCCCTTCTTGCCAACTGGTAATCCCTTCCACCTAGACAATGTTCCGCACGGTTTTTTGGCTAGCCCCCCTTTTTCACAAATGTCAAACCCTAACCCGTTGAGCGGTTTGCCAACGGGCTTGGGAGAAAGGAGTAGGGATGATATTCACTCGATCGTGAGGAAGTGGAATATCAGTTATAATGGAAAACGCGATAGTAGTACGGAGGAATTTCTTAAACAAACTGAGGAATGTAGAAGGGGAAGTTCCTTGTCGGATAGGGATCTTTTCAGAGCGTTACCGTTTTTGCTAAAACTTCCTGACCAACATTGGTATAGGTTCCACCAAGATAAATGGGATAATTGGCAACAATTTACCATCGATTTTAGGCGTAGATATGGGGGAATGAATTTCCAAATGCGAGTCAGGGATGAGGGGCGAAAAAGGATACAAGGTCCAAACGAACCTATATCCGATTACCTGCTAAACCTTCACCTAATTTTTCAACATTACGATCTTTCGATATCGGAAAGGGAGTAATTGCAGATCGCAATCAATAATTTGCAACCTAAGTATTTAGAGGCCCTTCCTAAAACAGAGTATCGTAGTTTTGAGGAATTGGAAGATGCTGGGAAAAGGTTCGAAGCATCCAAAATGATAAGTTAGGCCTATGTACCCCCTCCACCTGCTAGGTTAGTGTTTTACCCGAATTTGCCTACCGTAACACCGCCGGAAAGTCGGAAGGGGTGACTGCTACGGAGAATGAACCTACTACCTCCGATTTAACTAATAATGGGACAATTTCAAATAGTTCAAATAACAAGAAAAGGCGAGGTGAAAAAGGACGTGGTAAAAATAACGGTAATAAAACTGAAGATCGATCAACCGGAGCCCTAAATAATAACTTCTAACAGCACTCCATGTAACGCATGTGCTGTAGTAGGTCCTCCCGATATTCACAAATCTCTTGTACCACAAGCGTTTGGTGCACCTCCAAGTTTAAGCAGTTATTCGCCTTATTTTAATTATGGGTTTTATCCCGTCTTTGCCGAGGCACCTATGATGCCAGCTAATTCTATCTAGCAATCTTGCCTTCTGAATTATCAGTTAATCGTGCGGAAAACGTTAATGTTTCTCTCGTATTCAGTCGAGCAAGCATGTGCTAGAATAAAGGAATTATAGCCGTCCGAGGCCAACTATTTGGAAGATTTTCTTAAAAGAAAAATTCCTGCTATGCCAACTAAGCTTCCTGCTACAGACATGGTGGGGCACTATATAGACATTCAGGGAAGTCCTCCCATCAGGCAAGCTTTTCGGCGTCTTCCTTCCAAGGTTGAAGAGTCATTGAGAGAATCCGCCAAAAGCTTGAGGCTGAGGGAATTATAAGTTCCAGTAAAAGCGAATGGTGTAACCCGGTAGTGATGATTAGAAAGTCCGACGGAGAGTATAGGCTCTGTATCGACTTAAGGAAATTAAAGGAGGTAGCCAAAAAACGCATACCCAATGAGAAATATTAACACCATTTTAGACAAGCTGTCATCTGCGCGATATATCTGTAAGATTGAGCTGAGCCAAGCACTTCATCAGATTCCTCTCTCCAATAAGTTTAAGGTATTCACTTCTTTCCCAGGACCTGGCATGGGGCTTTATCATTACAATCGAATGCCATTCGGGTTATCCGGGGCACCAGCAACATTTCAGCGATTGTTGGATCGACTGATAACACCGGAATTTGAGCCCCATGCATTTGCGTACATGGAACACATTAATGTAGTCAGTGAAACCTTCGAAGACCATATTTATTGAAGAAAAACCGGAGGTTTGATTGAGAGAAAGACCAGGAAAAGGCCTTCCAATAATTGAAATCCGAATTAATTGCCGCTCCTACGTTATCAAGGCCAGATTTCAATTTGCCATTCTGTTTACAAACTACACCGTGAAGGAGCAAGAATATTTAGCGGTGGGTTGTAAAGAAGAAAGGCAACAAGCGCTAAAAAATCGCTTAAACATATTTCTAAATAACATTCGTGAACTAAAACAAGTGATACAAGTGCGAAGTGACTTACAAACTTTAATGAAAAAATTAAAAACTGTGAATATTGAAGATACCAAGCAGTGAAAAAAGAAGAAATGGATTTCCCAAAACTAAACAAAACCGATCGTAGTGAAGACTTTCTTCCAACAAAGAAGCTGACAGATCTAAAAGTTAACAAGGGATACGAAATAACGGACATTAAGGAGGCTAAAACAAAACATTGAACGAGAACGCTTGTAATCATAGAAAACAAATTCACCGTTTTTCTACCTCAAAGAATGGCAAAACTCTATGAAGAGGATAAAAATCTGTTCATGCAAATGAAGAAAGCCTGCGAAGATCATCAACTTAAAATGGTATATTTGGGTGGATGCTTCAACTCCGTTGAATTTGTGAAGAAAAATGTATAAGTGAGTGCAGTTTCTCAATTATCACTCAGTCTGTGACAAGCTTCAGTGTGATATTCATCATGCCTTATACTCGTACACCACGAAATCCAATGCTACATGCGATCACATACAGCCTGAATTCATCATCCACAAAGCAAATTGTCATCGGTGCTGAGTTAAAAAAAGACGGAAATCTCGTCTCATCAGTTAGGGAGGGCCGGTTCTGGACCAATTAGTGTTAGTGAGTGTATGTGTGTATGTGTGTGAGGTAGGCATCACGAATGTTCTGATGACGTCACAGGCTTCGAGAACATTCTGATGACGTCACAATTGCGCAATTGTGCGAAGGTCAAATATGTGAAAAACAAGCTTCAAGGTTATCAAGTGCATGTGTCAAGGTTAAACGAGAAAAACAAGGATGATTTATTGCTTCCTTCCAGATAAGACATCCGTTAAAAGTGCAAAAGATGCAGGTGAAATTTGATATGTGGATTTGTACCAGTCATTCTGTTTTGATTATTGCTTCCTGATAGATGATACTTTCAACAAAAAAATCCTGCCTTTATTTCTTTAATGCGTAAGAGCTACTAGAAAATTCTAGGAAGATCTGATGACGTCATAGCATAATATTGCCAAATTATGTGTAGCTGGAATTTTATAGAAACAAGATTCAAGGTTATCACATGCCTATGTCAAGGTTAAATGAGAAAAACAACATTCCGATGACGTCGCAATACCCTGTTTTAACAAATACCTGCCTTTTATTTATTTGATGCTTTTAAGCTTCTTGAATGTTCTTTGCTGGTCCGTAATTTTTAATTACTGTGCATTTTTTTCGTAAACAACTTCAAGGTTTTTTTCAATGACGCATTACGCCTTGCGATATTAAAAAATTATATGCCACACATATTGAATATAATTTAGAACCTTTTAGAACGATTTAACAAAGAGGGAGATATGTTACTAGATAAGGATAGCAAATGTCCATATATGAAGGGGCGCTTTGCATACATCTCCCTCAGTTGTCATCAAGCATTTGTTGTTGTTGAATACACGAACCTAAAAAAAAGTAAAGTGAAAATTGAAACAGTGATTTGTACTGTTTTCGTGCTTAATATACTTAAACATAAAAACTTTGTCAAACATTCTTAAAAAAATTATTACGAACATACTCGATCTGTGCACTGAAGATAGAAAACCTTGTGTCTGTTCAAAAGAAGGTTAGTGTTTGTTTGAAGTGAAAAATGTAGTGAAAATTTTTGTGAGTAAAAAGAAAGGATGTTTCCTAGAATTTTTTTCCAGTTTTCATCCACCTAGTGAATATGAAGGGTGCAATTGGCTGTCGTGAACGAGGCACACAAAACGTTGTGAGAGGTTAGTTCATACAAATTTTTTTGAGAACTATTTACTAACCATAAATTATCAAAGTTTCCAAAATTTCCATAAATGTCCATAAAATTTTGATATAAAGTCGTTTAACATCAGACTTTCTTTTAGTAGCTTCTCAATCACCATCGGAGCAGCAGCGAAAAACTTCTGCAATCAATTGCGACTATAAAACTTTTCTAGAAGACACACACCTGGCAGAAAAAAGGATCTTAACCAGAACAGAAGAATCATCTCCATTATGGACCAGGTAAACAAGTTATTGATGGAGAAAAAAAATTTTTTTTAAAGTAAGTGGATCAAGTTTTGCACGAAAAATATCCGTATATTAAATAATATGCTTAAGCATTTAGACTTGTCAATAGGTCAGAAAATGCATATACAGTCAACAGTTGGAATTTTAAAAGCATTAAAACTAAAATTAAAAGAAATGAGAAAAGGGGGAAATGTATTGCAAATTATAAGAAAAAAAAACTGATAGAATAAAGTGGCAAGAATTAGAATCAGCTTTTAAGAGTCGAGTTAGAACCGGAAGTATAGTAAATTTAAAACACAAAGATCTTAAACATTTTCTGGAGGATGCAAGATCAATGGTTTTTCAGAGAATTAAAAATATGCTGAAAAAAGTAGGTAGCTTAAAAGTCAATGTATGATTTGTAGGAAAATTTAAAGCCACAGTAGGGGAAAGTCCTACAGTACCGGCCGGCATTCAGTACACAACAAAAGTTTCATGAGTGATTTTAGAAATTTTGCGGATGACTTACAATAAAGTAAAATCTGGTATGTATTGATAAATTATCTATCTTTTAAAAACATATGTTTTGATAACACTTTGCGCGTCCATTATTTGCCACTATTGTAAATAATAATATAATCCATTTCCTACAGTACCGGCCACTATCAAAAGTTGATAACTGACTATATTTACTTGTTTATAGGTACATTATGAAACCAAGCAATAAAAATGATGGGGACAAGAAGAAAAAGAAGGGCACTTGGGATCCTGACAATATGC
>NC_046663.1:1798791-1800531 GCF_010883055.1 Belonocnema kinseyi | reverse complement strand
CACAGAAACTCATTTAATAACAAAACTTATTTGTCACTACTTAAGGGCCCCCACATTTTAACCGGCCCCAGGGCCCCCACAACCCTAAATCCGGCCCTGCCTGTAACTCTTGAAAACATTCCAAAATTTGAAAAAATGAATGGGTTGTGCATAAACATTTAGGGTATAGAAGACGATAACAAAAACTATACGAAAACTGAAATTGTACCATTGTATTTAAGCAAAGCAAAGTCTTTAAAGCCCACAATTCATCTTTTGATGATTGAGAATATAAATTTTTACTCTGAATATGCCAATGAAAACGAATCAAATGACAAAAATTCTATATACGACTTCGCTTTAATTAAGAATCTATTCCGTCTAGTAAGATCTCAATTTTCGAAAAATGATCATCGTGCATTTCAGTGTGACAGGTGCCTCTGCCACTTTAAATTAGAAAAATCCTTTCAGAACCATAAATTAAACTGTGAAAATTCCAATCAATGTTGAATGATATTACCAAAGGAGCATGAAATTTTTTTTGAAATTTAGAAATTACAGGTTCAAGGAACAAGCTCCATTTTCTGTATATGCTGACATTGAGTGTCTATTATTGGAAGTTTCTGAAAATCCTGTCGATATAGGACCGAACCAAAAGCATGTTCCATACAGTGTTGCATTTTATTTACATTGCAGCAACAGTTTGTAAATGAATTGAAAGAAATTGCAAAAAACATTGATTCTCAATTAACGTATATTGTACCAATGGAGAAACTGAATTCAACGCAAGAAATGGAGTTTCTATCTGCTAAAAACTGTTACATCTGTGCAAAAACCGTTTACAAAAAATGATATAAGACATCATGACCATAACCACTTTCCAGGCAGGTTTCGTGACGCGAGTCTTCAGGGCTATAATGTAAATTACAAGGATTCATACACTGTATCGGAAGTTTTCCACAATTTATCAGGATATGATTCTCACTTTATCACTAAAGCATTAGCAAAATAATTTGAGGGCGAGGTTAAATTATTACTTGTGAACAAAGAGAAATACATTTCATTCACGAAATATGTTGCCGGTATAAAAGTAAACTTTCGGTTTATAGATTCTTATCGTTTTATGCCAAGTAGTCTTGAAAAATTATCTTCTTACCTAGGAAATAACGATAAAAAAAGTACTCTTAGACATTGCAATAATCATGATGAATTTCAATTATTAGTCAGAAACGCGCGTGCAATGTTTGGGAAACGTTTAATATAAAAACTTTGGGTGAATACTCTGATTTGTATTTAAGAACCGACTTTTTACTTTTGGCTGATATATTTGAAAATATCAGAAAAAACTGTTTTGCAACATATATTTTGGATCTCCTACATTACTATACTGCCCCAGGACAGTTGATGTATAGGGCCAATTCTAACTCAAGATTCCTACCTTACCGCCATCTAGAAGCTTCGACCTGTAGTGGTTCGTGTCCGTGCTAAGCATCGAGAACGTTCTCGAAGGATCCTGATGACGTCACGATTACGTGATAGTCTGTAGCCAAATTTATGTAAACAGGTTCAAGGTTATAACGAGCATGTGTCAAGGTTAAACGAGAAAAATAAGGATGATTTATTGCTTCCTGACAGACGAAACGTTCGTTAAATGCACAAAAGGGAACGTTCATAAACCACGTGGCCCAATTGGGACGGGGGGGTATGGCGATGAAAAGCTACTTGATGACTACGTCAGGGGAAGGGGGGATTGATGTTCAA
>NC_046663.1:1790237-1798691 GCF_010883055.1 Belonocnema kinseyi | reverse complement strand
AGAACGGGTATATTTTAATCCCTACTTATGAGCTAGAAATCGATGTTCTATGCGGACACGAGATAAGTACCATCAAAATAAAACAAGCGACACTTATCACGGGAGAAGGATGTAAATTACACTCATATAATATGGACTTAAGATTACCAGAAGTTAAAACTCTACATAAAATAATAATTACAAATGTAATCTACAAATTAAACTATAATAAAGAAGAAATAGAAATATTGAAAGATAAACTTATACAGCTACCTCAAAAGTTAGACAATAATGAGCTAATGCGTGCAAGATTAAGTCTAGATGACACAGAGAATATGCTTAGTAAAATAAGCAATCATAGGCGAATACGTACCTGGAGTGAAACATCTCTAGAATGGATAGGATATCTAGGATACAGCGCAATAGGTTTAATTATATTATATGTCGGGCATAAGTGTGGAATTTTGAATTGTATAAAATCATGTATACTGTCGAAACTCTGTCTTTTCTGTGTAAAAACAAAAATACATACAAACGCTACTCCACAAGTAGTGACGTATAGTAGCACACCCATCGAAGAACCACTGTTAAAAAACAAAATTGTAAGGTTTTCAAAATAAGGTATTTAGAGGGCTAAATACAATCTAGCGACGGGGGTGTAACGCCAGGCATTAGCCCCTCCCAAAAGCCCTTGGGAAAATAGAAGGAACCGCCTATATAAGCATAGTATTAGAAACATTAGGCATTACTCTGTTATATCTATTTGTATCCTAAAGTGTATATCTGAAATAAAGAAATAGTGTGTCTCTATGACACACTTATTTTTAAAAAACTAAATTATCATTTCGGACCGTTACACAGGAAGCTTACATAATATTTTTTTCTAAAGAATTTTGTCTGGGGAACGTAACATATACATTTAGATGGTTTTGAGTTTATAAACAACTGAATTGTTTAGACCTTGCACAGCTATACATCACTCCTCTGCAATCAGCATATTGATATTCGGTGAGAACAAATTTATTGGAATGTATCCCTTGGACTTTTGCCGACTGGAACCTGATATCATATTTTTTCTAAATAAGTTGTCAGTGTAACGTAAGACACACGTCAAATGTTCTTTGATATTATCAACAAGTGTGATAATTTTTAATCAAATTTAATATTAATTCCAAGATGAAAAATCAGGTCACTGGTAAGTTTCCATGGGAAAAAATGTGTGAACTATATACTATGCATAAATGTTAAAACGTTTAATATACGTTAGCATTAGCTATAAAAAGCACAGTGAATTGTTACGAAGTTCATTCACAAACGAGTAATCGAGGTGGACAATATTAACATATTATCGTGATTTTTTCAAACTTGCGTGGTTATTTGCAACTTTTCGGGATTTTTAAAATTAGTAATTGAAATTTCATAATTTTTTTGAGATTATTCAATCTATTCATACTATACCGATTTTAAAACAATTTTATGGATTTTTCATCTAGTTGTAATGGTTGACCTCTTTGGAATACTCCCACCCATATTTTCGGGCTATAAATGTAGCGCGTTGGCCCAGCGCAAATCAGTTATCTCTAATCTTGGTTACCAAATTGTATTCTAAATTGTGCATTTGACTAATAAAATTAAGTCGAGTACCATTTGGGTAACTCGACTAGTTTTTAAAAACTTATACGTCTATTATTCGGCGTAACATTTTCTGGCGATCCTGCCAGGATTGTGCAAACGATTCCTCTCAAAAATAAGGATTCAAAAATAAACAATCTTTGGAAGAACCATTCTCGAATTCTACGGAATTAATTTTCGATAATTTCACGAAATTATCTGCAAGAAGAGTTTCACGAAACTCGGAGGAACTCCGGATCGCATCTAAGGAGAGATTCGTTAACTAAGTAAAATATTGGTTTGGGTAAAACTAGTTGCTGAATTAAGTAGGCACTATCCTACGTAAACCAAACCAAATAACAGTCGGAGGCCCGCAAACAGGCGGAAGGCGCATCGGCGCAGCAGCGTTGGACAACTGGCGAAAACTTCGGTATCCAACATCAAGCACCTGAGACTTCTACAACAGCTACAGTTTTAGTCAAACCAATAAGAGAATAAATCCCCTTTGTGGACTGCGGAAGGCGACGGAAAGCGAATCGTAGTCAATTCTATTTCCGGTGGGGTTAAGTTTATTGGTTTGCGTTAAGATAGCCCTTGCACTCCAGGCATCTTACCGTCAACAAAACAATTCTGTACTTTGGTATGGTTGACTTGTTTGTAACAACTAGTCTATGACCAATTTGCGAACACCTGATGACAGTGTGCCTTCAACTGAAGTTTCCACACCCAGGCAAGATACAAATATTGAACCTGCGCCCTCAACTTCCGGACTTCCTCGTGCTAGTTTAGGATTAGTGTCTCCATATGACATCAGTCCTGTACCCAACAAGAAAAGGAAAACTTCTAATAGGGGAAGAAAAGCTTCTATTTCTGCAGTGATAACGTCTTCACCCTACAAGAACGACCTAAAAGAAAAAAACAAGAGAAAAGAAGAGAAAGAAAATAAGCTGGCGAAAAAAGAAAACCAAAAACAGGAGAAATCGAAAGAAAAAAAGGAAAAACAAAAAAATTCTAAATCAGATTCAGATGATGAAGAGATGGTGCTGCTTGATACAGACAGTGAGCCCGATGTCTTGATAGGAAATACAGCTCCAGACTCTGAAGATTCAGAGTGTATTTTTTGTGGCGTGCTGTTTTCGAATGATATTCATGGGGAAACATGGATCAAGTGCCTCATGTGTGGGCTCTGGGCACATAATGATTGCGCTGGATCAGAGTATGACACCTGGGTTTGTGATTTTTGCAAATAATTTGTGTTCCTTTCTATGTTATACCAAATTTTTGTATGATTCTCATGTAAGTCAAGGTTAATTTTGATGATATGTATACACGGTGTCTCGGAACAAAAAAAAAGTTTGCCTGATATGTCGCTAAAAAGTGAATCCAGGGATGCCTTCGCAATGACCCTAGGTACTAGAAAATCAACTTGCCAAAATCGGATCTGATCCTTTTTCAAGATATTTATGAAAAAAAAATTTAATTTAAAATATTACTAAATCAAAACAGATTTCAATGAATACAACCTGAATCATGCGTGAATTTAACTTTTTTTATGATTATTTACACAAACGTAGATTGAAAAAATAATAATCAGTATCAAATAGCATATTAAAAACAAACAATAAAAATATAAACGCAACATATTGAACCAAAAATAAATGCATTACAATTTATTGATAAAAAAAATAATTGACATTTTTGAAAGTGAGATTGTAAGATATAAATGAATTGTGTAATAAACTCTGCTCTGGAAATCCCGTTGCCTGAATCTATGTCTACTGTTTGTTTACGTTCGAGCATTCGTTGACCTCTCAATAAATTCCATGAGTTCCATGAGTTCCATAAGTTCGCGCTTAAGAGAGTGAGCATTTTTTTACGAAAATGTTTTGTTCTCAAATGAATAGTTCTTGTGTCGCTGTTATATTGCAAGAAGAATTTACTTTTTGTGTTAATTTTTTTTGCTTGTGATTAAAATTTTCATTTCACAATTATTTACTTGTGCAATGTCGTGAGCACAGTCCACACATAATAAAATTTGTGCTTATTAGAAATACTGTTTCAAAATTTCTATCATGTCAACGCATCCCGATCGTGCAAGTACTCATCAAGAGAATAGATTGAAAGTTTGTGGACCATGTGGAAAAAAAATTTGTCTTGGACAAAAGAAATATAGTAATTTTCGATTAACAGAAACGCACGAGGACTTGATTAAAAAGTTGATTAGTGATACATATAACTTGAAAGACGAAAGATTCCCACTAAGTATCTGTGCTTCATGTCGCGTCGTATTGGTTCAACATGGAAACAAAAATTGCAAGAGACCACTTCCAAAAATGCCCAACTACGAGAATATTTTATTACCTAAAGCTACCAGAATGAATAGTGAATCCACGGTTGGACATTCAATTTGCAACTGCTACATATGCTTGACTGGTAAAGCAAAGAGCCATAACATCATAAAAGGGCGAAAAGATGTAACGCGTTAAAGATCTTGGCTTAAGACTAGAACCAACAAAATGCGAATATCTCAAACCTGAGTTGGAATATTTAGGCCATTTAATTACTAAGGATGGAGTTAAACCCAACCCCGTTAAAATTAAAGCTGTTCAAGATTTTAAGAACCCAACTACAGTAAAACAAGTACAGTCATTTTTGGGGCTTGCTGGATATTACAGAAAATTTATTAAAAATTTCTCAGCAATAGCCAAACCTCTAACTCTATTAACTAGAAAAGATATCCGTTTCAACTGGACAAAAGAATGTGAAAAGGCATTCAATGAATCTAAAAATGCGCTTTGTACAGCACCCGTTCTAAAATTCCCAAATTTTAAAGAACAATTCACGCTAACAACTGATGCTTCAAATCAAGGTTTAGGAGCCGTTTTATCCCAGAACGGACATCCGTGCTTATTTATTTCTCGAACACTAAACCCCGCAGAACAAAATTACAGCACATCCGAAAAAGAACTTTTGGCAATAATATGGGCAGTTAAACGTCTAAGACAATATCTTTTGGGAAATAAATTTAAAATTCAAACTGACCACAAAGCACTAGTCTGGCTACATAATTGTAAAGATCCCAGCTCAAAATTGTTGAGATGGAGGATCAAATTAGAAGTATATAAATACGAAATCCAATAGGTAAAAGGAAAGGAAAGTAAAGCAGCTGATTGCTTGTCAAGATTATTTCCAATAACCTAAAAAGATTTGCTAGAAAAAGCTCTCGAATAAATTAATATCGAAGAAATTGAAAATGAACTTCCAGACATACAGGGTTTGATTGAAAAGTAATGAGCCTTCCCGCGCGGAGCGTCTGCCAAGCGATCAACCGAATCGGCTGGTGGGGGAAAATGATTGGTGGACCTTCCCCTTCCACTAGAAACTGGTCTCAGTTTGCTGGCAACAGCGGTGCAGTCAACATCGCTCCGCGCGTGAAAGCTGTTTCAAAAGTGTGTTACGATTTTGCAGTGGCGAAAATGCAGCGATCGTTGGAGCAACGTTACTCGATCAAATTTTGCGTAAAGCTAAACAAAACGAATACCGAAACCATTGGGCTACTCAAGGAGGCTTACGGGGACCAATCTCTGTCCAGTGCCCAGGTAAAACGGTGGCACAAGTCGTTCAAGGAAGACCGGGAGGACGTCGAAGACGAACAGCGATCTGGAAGGCCTTCGACGACGCAAACAGACGAAGATGTGAACCGGGTTAGTGAATTTTTGAACATTGACCGTCATGCTAGTCTACGTGAGATCAGTGAAGAGTTAAATTTAACTTATTACAATGTGCGGGAAATCGTGACCGGAAAACTTGAAATGCGCAAAGTGTGTGCCAAATTGGTTCCAAAGGTTTTGACTGATGAACAAAAGCAATTGCGTGTGGAAAAGAGTCGTGAAGTATTGGAAAGTGACGAACAGGATAATACTTTAGACAATTGTATCACAGGAGATGAAACCTGGTGCTTTGAGTACGATCCTGAGGGCAAGAGAGAGAGAGTGCGGAGTGGCACACGAGTCAGTCGCAACGACCCAAGAAGGCGCGCATGTCGAAATCCAAGGTCAAAACCATGCTGATCATCTTTTTCGACTCTCGAGGCATCGTCCACAAGGAGTTTGTACCTCCAGGAAGCACTGTAAACGCGGCATTTTACAAAGAAGTGCTCCTTCGGCTGAAAAACCGCGTCGCCCGAGGTCGGCCCGACCTCGTCAAAAATTGAACCCTTCATTACGATAATGCGCCGGCGCACACCGCCTTCCACTGCACCTCTGTATTGGCCAAGATGGGGGTTCCGGTGCTTCCCCACCCTCCCTACAGGCCAGACCTGTCTCCTCCGGACTTCTTCTTGTTCCCGCGCCTGAAAAGAAAGCTGAAGGGGAGGCGTTTCGACTCCATCGAGGCGATCCACAAAACTGTGACAGCCGAATTGAACGCGATTCCGGCGGATGAGTTTAAAAAATGTTTCCTGCAGTGGAAGGACCGCTACCAGCAGTGTATTGACGCTCAAGGGTCCTATTTTGAAGAATATTAGTTGTATAAGCCAAAAGGTTTAATAAAACTGCTTAAAAATAATAAGGCTCATTACTTTTCAATCGAACCCTGTAGAATTATTCGACACTCCTATTCGAGACTTAAATACTCCAGAACCGGCAACAACAACTAAACCTATCATAACAAGTGAAGTTAAATTAGAGAAAGAAAATAAAATCAAAATACCCCACAGAAGAATAAGGGAACCATCAGTAGAAAATTCAGACTCATCATTAGAAGTTTTAGAACCAGCTTCAGACGAACAAAAAGAAGACCCCGCAGAAGACAAATTATACAGAGACTTTCTAGAGTGGAGATTAAATCCAGTCTCAGGAACAGTTAAAGTTAAACCTAACGCTGTGGAAAACTCTGGACATACATAAAAAAGGAAGAAATGCCACCCTTTAATGAAGAAGAATGGCTGAGAAAATTAGGCTGGATAATTGACGAAATTAAATCTAGAAAACTGACGTTAATTAGATTGGCTTTTGGAGACCCTCTATTTAGACCAATAGAGAAGGAAATAATTCAAGAAATGATAGAATATCTATCTAACGATTGTCGTGAATCCAGTTTCCACTTATGTTTCTCAAACACTAGAGAACTTACAAAAGAAGAAAAAAGAAACATAATAATTGAAGCTCACTCAACGCACCTTGGAGAGAAAAATACAATAGATAGGGCAAAGAAATTAGGGTATTGGATAGGAATGGATAGTGAAGTAATAAAATATGTTCAATCCTGCCCTATCTGTCAATTACAAAAAACTACTAGAATTACTAATCAAGCTAGTAGTATAATACCCGATATCCCCACTAAACCAAATGAAAAAATTGCACTTTGTATTTTTGGACCCTCACCGGAAACCACTCAAGGGAACAAATATACATTAAGTTTACAAGACCGATTAACACGGAATACAATACTAATACCGTTAAAAAATGAAACCACGGAATCAATTATTAATCATTTAATTGAATACTACATCTATATATTCGGAGCACCAAAAACAATCCTAACGGACCAAGGTGAAAATTTCCTCTCTGAACTCATGCAGCAATTTGAGGAAGCATTAAGAATCCAGCATGTAAAAACAACCGCCTTTCACCCCCAGTCTAACGGTAATATTGAACGCATGCACTCTACACTGCAAAAACCTTATTAAAACCTCTATCACAGAAAACAATAGAGAGTGGGACGACAACTTAAAATATATTAACTTTGCGATTAATACGATGAAAAATGACACCCTCGGAATTTCGCCTTTTGAAGCCACCTTTGGAAGAGAGCCCAACATCCCCTTAACAATTAACCCTTCTCCAAATCTGACATACTCTGACATAGAGTTTTATGCGCAAGTTATTGCTGCAGATAAACATCTAAAGCCTTTGCTTTACCACAATGTCGCAATTAATGGAAGTAGACAATGTGAAAACATCAACTGTTCCGTCTACGGAAGTAGATAACAAATCCCGTCCTCCAAAGGCTCGCAGGGTCAAGGGGAGTTCAGCCGTGAAAAGCCAACTGTAAGGATATCGATTCTGAGTCTCCTCTTCATGAGTAGAGACTTGCCATGGCGCACAAAAACTACGATACTTTTCATTAACCGTAGCGCAGTAGCACACATTCCTATAATAACGCATAAGGTTACCATAATTGGAATGCTTCCGGCCAGCTCTAACACCACGTTTCCGCGGTGTCATTATCAGAATATGATATTCCAGGCACAGTGTGAAACAAATGTTTCTCCGCAGCAATATCTTGCGCGTTAAAACTGGATTAGAGGCTATTAGAGGATAAAATAGTTAGAGACATCCAATTTACAAAGAAAAGGATTGGGTTAAGTGGAAAAACAACACCAAATAAAACAAGCTAGATCCGAGTTGGAAAGGTCCCGGGGAAATACTTGAAATATTGGAAAATAACAACCTTAAAATTAGATACGATAATAAAATTATCAGATTACACATAGACCAATGCATGCCTTATTTTTTAGATGACGCTCGCGTTGATAATCCTACTCACGATTTTGGTAACGACAACGAAGGCTAATTATTCAACAGAGGAACTAAAAGGAAATGTATATATAGAGGAAGTTAATAAAGTACACTTATACAACGAGGAATGGAGACTAATAATAGGGATTAATCTAACGATAACCGAAGAAAGGATAGAGGCAATAGATCACACCTTAGTAATAGCTGAACGCGCATGTGGAACGTTTTGTGCGCCTAAAGGAGAATTAAGGCTAGTTAAAGGAAGATATAATAGATTAACGTCGAAAATTGCAATTCTACATAAGCTTCTAGGGAAACAGAGACAAAAAAGAGGATTAGCGAA
>NC_046663.1:1778787-1790137 GCF_010883055.1 Belonocnema kinseyi | reverse complement strand
TACTTGAAATAACATAACCTCAAAATATACGCATATAAAGAGGCACGCGAAGTATTCAAATCATGAGAATCGTCAACATCGAAATCTGAAAATATTAAATTCCCAATCTCTTCATTGTATTTCAAAGCAGACAGATATAAATAGAACCGCCGAAGTGCTCCGACCGGCAATCGTGCACCTGCGAGCTTTCAAATTCAGAAGAGGAGAAATGGGTTGCGCGCGCAACCCAGGCATTTACAGCGTCTCCTACTATATTCACACGGACATAGACCTGTCATAGTATTGGACCGCATCCCGTTTCAGATCTGGGATCACTGGTACCTGCTCGTCTTTCCCTCTCTACTCGACTTCTCCTCACGTCTCTGACTGAGCTAGATTGCTGTGCCAGGCATAAAAATGTTGTAGTTTTGCAATCAGCAAATTATAAATCTTATATTCGGAATCTATGTTTTTTGCGATTCCAGCGATATGTAACTTGCAATTAAAATATTGAAATTAGACTAAGTTATGGCAGATATTAGTTTGTTTTGACCCTGACTAGATAGCATTATGGAATTTTCCGTAGAATAGTTGAGAATGCATCGGTTTATTCGGTAGAAAATTTGCCTATTGACAAATTTATAGAATATACGGATTTTTATCCAACTGCCCAAAAGAATATTATACTTGAATTATTAAACCTGAAAGACAAACGTTGAACAAAAGAATTTTGAAAAACAAGTGCCACACTAGTGTATTAAACACAAGGGCAATTTATTAAAAGAAAATTGAACTTCATTTTCCAGGGAATAGAATTAAAATGAATATAATTATTATAGTAGATTATAACATCTAAAATATAAGAGCATTACTTCCACCGTATGAGTAATTTCCTAAAGAATACCAGGGGCTGTCAAGAAACTCTCTGGAGTATGCATTTTTCAAAAATATCTTCGTATATTACCCCATAATTTAATATTTATACAGCTAATTTCTATCAATTATATCCAATTTTCCTCCAGTTTCTTCATAGTAGATTCAACTATTCATCTGAATGTCTAACACTTGTAAATTAAGTACTGCATAATATTTTAATAAAATATATAATTAGTTTCTATTTTTGAATAGCGTCAATAACACTGACAATAAAATATTATTAATTAATCGCTTTATCATAAAACCAGAATGCCTGAGGGAGTCGGCATCTTGTAACTAGAAGTATTGACAGTTTCCATTCTGTGCTTTCGAGAAAAACATTCTCCGAGGTCTTTTAATCACATTTCTAAGCTAAGTAAATAATATGGAGTTTCAACATTAAATCTCCGAGAAAAAATACGATTTTCTCCCAATATTTGAAGCTTGAGCAAAATAGTTTAATTTCTGCCTAGTAAGTTGAATTGGAAACAAAAAAGATTATTTTTATATAAAAAAGATCAAATTTTCGATAGAAAATGTAATACTTGAAAGTATTTAGTTAAAAGTATTTAGTATGAATTAAGAAAACTCTTCAAACAAGTAAGTTTTTCTACTTTCAAGTGAGTAATTTAATTTTGAACAAAAAACGGGTTTCTGTCAGTATATTCAGGAATAGCGAAAATCATTCAAACTTAAAATATTTGTTCAGAGAAGAGTCATGGGACCAACGTAAGGTGGACACAATGATATCGACGGATGGATTCATTTAAATATTATTTTAAAATATGAAAGAAAAAAAATAATTGTAGTTAATCAATCCATTTACCGTTTATTCGTTCCAAGTTTAGATTCTGGTAGAATGTTTTTTAATTTTCACAAATTCGCTGGATAATATACGTCCAAAAATTTCACGTATTATGTCATTTTATTTGCAAGAAATTCAGAAGACAGTAAAATTCACTTGTTTCTAACGTACGGGGATCAAAAAGAGACTTTTACTGTAACGCTTACTACAATTGCACTGCAATTTACATCTTTTCACAGATGTCAACCAAAACCAACTGACGCATGATTACACCTAAATCCTAATCCTAGATGCGGCACGCGGCGTCGGAATGGGAGAACAGCATACATATAGTCAACGGGTTTTCTGCTGCAATTTATACTTCGGTGTATAAATTTCTGTTACGTATATTTTTCAATCATAAAATATCTTATTATGTTTTCGCATAATTTATCTATAGTTGATATAATATGTACACTTATCTGTAGTGTTAAATTGACAATTTATATTTCATTCGATGAAAAACTTTCAGATTTTCAAAAACTTATTTAATAATTTATCAAAAAAATATATGAAAGTTCTGTTTTTTCTTTGATTAGTTCAATCCTATCATGTTTCTTCTCATAATTTTATTAATTCTAAAGCCAGCAACTCCACTGTGATTTGCATAAATCTGAAACGTTTGAATAAAAATTGTTTTGTTGAATATTATTTATTTTATTAAATGGAATAAACAAATACTTTTATCAGAGAAGCTTCTTTAATGTTTAAAACTGTATAAAATAATGTTTAAAAATGTTAAATTACAATAATTAAAAAGAATAACCCAGTGGGCACAAGCGTTAAAGAACATGTTTAGAACGGCTTAAAAATGTCCCAAGTCAGTCCATATAACGTTCCATGAACATACAATGTTCCAGAGACGTTTTATGGACGTATTTCGAACATAAAATGTTTTTAGAACATTATTTGATCTGACTTAGGGCAGTTTTAAAACGTTAAAGTGATGTCTTTTGACTTGTACGTCCAAGAAATCTCTTTTGAACTTTTAATCTCGTTTGAACTTTTAATAAAGAAGTCTTATTTAAAAAAAAAAAACATTTGCTAATGTATGGTCATTTTGCTTGGAATAATTGCGAAAAAAATTAGCAAAAATACCAAGTTTTCGCAAAAAAATTCGAAAAAAGTGAAAAAATACGAAAAAAATTGAAAAAAAAATTGTTAAAAATAAAAAATTTTCGCAAAATATTTACGTTCTTATGAGATATTATATTGCCATATAAATAAATTCAATTCATAGATGAATTGGCAGTGATTATATTCTAAAATGCAGGCACGGATAATAATTAAAGAAGTGGAATGATTATACTTAAGTATTTTATTACATTGATTGCATGAATTTCACAAAAGATTTCACGCTGCGTAGCTCAATCCACGAATTTCCTTAGGAGGACATTCTCCTCGATGTAGTATTACGGGATCTTGGAGAATTATTATCAATGTTTATTATAACGTGAATAATCTTATCGTCTTAAGAACATGGTACAACTTGAAAAATAGTTTTCATTATATTTGAAATGTATCATTTAAAATGTTTCAATTTGATCTATTTAGCACTGAATGATTTAAAGTACAACTTTTTTATGTTTGAAGCATTCGAGATTAACATTATTGAAAGTTAAAGCATCTAAAGATAAACCACTTGTGAGAGCAGTATTTTATGATATTCAAGAAATTAATTTTTATAAGGTAAGAAAATATCTTGATACGCAGCTCACCAATTTTGCAAATTTCTGCGCAGGCCTGCCACTGTGCAGATACAGTGTGCAAGTCAAAACCATCAGTTACGCAAAGTAACACTGATTCATCTTCATCCTGAAAACGCATATGGGTATTGTTTTCAGTTTACAACTTTGGAGGAAACGAATCACTTTCCGATAAGAAAAAAACCGAGCTATTTCACTTACTTCACATCTGCTGCCACACAGAATACGTTCATCTTCCTAAAACAAAATATCTATGAGTACACAAATTCCATATAATTTAAATGTCTGTAATATTACACGGGTATCCCCCGACAAATATAAAACGAGTGCTTTTAGTGGTTGAGTAATTTCACCATAAGCAAGATACTTTTCCACATTTTTTTTCTTATAATAATTTTATAATTACCATTTGCAGAAGGAACAATATTGTATATCTTCCATGTAAAGGAAAAAAGCATTTTGTATTGCATATATTAATATATATAGGAGTTTTAAAAGACGGTAGTGAGTAAGGTGAAACTTACATTCTCTGGGCGAAGCATATTATGTCTATGATAAAAAGTATGTTCATGCGTACAAACTCCGTCATGTACTTTTATAACATCTGAAATAATTGTTATTGTTTATTGTATTGTAAGTTATCCGGTCGTCGTTAAAATCTATTCCTTCTTCAATAATTGCATATGTCATATTTTAAATGCAAACAAATCCAAATTGAAATATTTCATTTTAAATATTTTCAATAGAAGGAAAAAATTTTGTTTTACAAGTGTCGGAGGTTGATACATTTTAAACATCGATGGTTCGAAACGAAATTAATAGTAAAGGTGATATCCCAAGATATTAGGAGAATTATTTCTCAGAGAATAAGTAATTATTTTGCAACATTACTTTTTATTCCGCAGTCTTTTAGGCAGTTAATATCCTCTTTTGTCGCAGTCATACTTTCAAAACCAGTAGATATGCAAATGTCCATGATTCCTCCCTTCTGTAAATAGATTTTTCAAGTTTACAATTTTTGGGAAACTAATCCATTCTCGCCATAAGACTGTGAAATTTTGTTTGCTTACAAATTTGCTACATCTTGCGCCACACATGGCAGGATTGGTCTGCAAAAAATATTATTTTATTTAGCAATAATACTAGTTAACAAAGCTCTCACAGTCTCGTAATAATTAACAGTGTCACACAAATTCCGTACAATAGAAAATTTTATAAGGGTGGTCCAAAAATGCATTGGAAATATAAATAAAATTTTACTTTCAAGTATCACCCCCATAAGTGCCGTAAATAGATTCCCGAAAAACCCCATGAGTGCAAAAAATGGGCTTTGCAAGTTTTAGACGCTAATCGTGACATTTTGCAGCTTTTTAAGTCCAAATTGTATCTGATACATGAAGTGCTACTTTATGCTGGTAGTTATATATTAACGTAAATTGTTTAAGCAATTTATTACTATTTTTAGAAATTTTGTCAGGGAATGAAGTTAGAAAGTCGCGGTTTTTTCACAATATTTTCTTTAAATAATCTTCAGAAATTGCATTTTTTCACAAATATTCCAATTTCACTCTACTTTTCAAGTGGATTAAGAGAAATAATTAATTCAAGTTAAGAAAATTTATTATTCAAACCATCAATTATTATTGGTAATAATATTTAATTTGAATAGTGCCAAAAAGTTGCGATTTGTTCTGCAATTTTCAACTATTAGCCTACTCTTCACCTGAAGGGAGCTGGAAATTAGTTCAAGGTTGCAAAAATAATGATTGAAACGATTATTACTATTTATTACTCTATTCTGCTTCATGAATTTTAGACATTTGCAATTTCTTCTAAAATTTTAAATTCTTTACTCACGTGTATTTATTAAAGTGATCCACAATGCAAATTGACAAACATGCTTAATTAAACGATTAATTATTGTTTATAGCTATCTTCACTCAAAAAAGTGCTAGAAAATGTTGGTTTTTTATATCATATTTAATTTTTCTTTGCCGCTTCACTCACGAAAAAGTAATAAATAAACATTCGAGACAACACAAAGCATAATACATATGCTTAACAATCTCTTTTTTTTGTGAATATAATTTTACGCAATTAAACAGATAATTGCAATATTGATTTCTCACTTTAACACCCTTCTTGAAGAAACGAAAGTCAATTTCAAAAGGTTTCAAAAATTTCTTGTTTGCAGTTTTTAAATTTTACTAAGCTTTAATTCTTTTTACATATCTGGAGGTGAAAAAAGTCTTTTCAATTGTTTTGGATTTCAATCTATCGTCAATCTGTCAGTCTATCATCGAAATTGGCAATACAAAAAATATTTAAAATTGTAATTATCATAGTTTATTTCAAAACTTGTAGTTTATATATTTGTGTGAGCCCGTGTGGATTGTTTAAACATGGAAATACACTAAAAAAATCGAAAAGATCCAGGAATCCAAATTGGAATGACACCAAGTTTTCTTATATTATCTAAAAGAATTAATTATTTTTTATTTACAAGTTCAACATTTTCGAGCTTGCACAGGGAAGAATTGTTTTCGAAATCAAAGGTAAAAGTACTAGTTAACATTCATTTGTGGTTCTAAACAATTTCTGAGCTGTATGCATCTCAATAAGAAATATTCTACTTAAAGCACACGAATTTGGATCTATTAACTGTTCTGAGTAAAGTAAAACTTACATATGCTGCTTCAGACTGGGCCTGTTAAAAAAAAAAGCAGAAAAATTAGTAGTATCGATAATATGAAGTCAGCAAAGACATGTTTTCTATTTTGTATAACAATGATATAATTTTTAAAAATAATCATCTTAATAGAAGTAAAACTTACAGGTTGTTTTAGGTGCACAAATCTCCGGTTTCTATAACGATCCTACAAGAAATGTCATTTCAGTCAGCAAAGGTACAAGTTATCAATGCCTTACAAGTTTGATGATTTGCAATATCACACAAGTTCCATAGAATGGAAAAATTCATTAAATTATGTAGATGTGCGTATAATATATGCGGGCGTCCGCATGAAAGTGGCCCTGATAGCCAATTTCGAGTTATATATATATATAGGAGCATTAGACCGGAAGAATTTCTGGTATTTCAGGTACGAAATGAATCGCATACGTTGAAAAACGGGCCATCGAGGCATCACTATAGCTCCCAGTATCATCCCCAACGTAAATCCGAAAATAATAATTTTCGCCTCAACTAAGAAAAACGCGAGCATTTTCTAAACTAGTACCGGCTATGAGGCCCTTTTTGATGCGGACGCTTACATGAAGGAAATTAAAATAAATAATCTGAGTGAAGTGAAACTCACGTTTGGCAGTCTAAGATGCACCTGTTCAAGAAAACAGAAAAATAGTTAGTATCCTAAATATGGAGCAAATATAGACATCTTGTATTATATATACAATAATTATATGAATTTGAAATAACTATTGCGAGTAAAGTGAAACTCACCTCTGGTATTTTAGTGCGGGGCTGTTTAAGAAGACAGAAAAATAGTTAGTATCCTAATAATGAAGCGAATCAAATCAACAACTTGTTGAAGGTGAAAAATTAATATTTGAATGCAGATGTTCAAATGGTAAGGTTGTACCGCCTAACATGCAGATGGTCATGCTTAACATCTACTACCTTTCTGAGGTGCGAGGCTAGGAATGTTTATGTTAAACTAAAACACACTCAGGTATTAAAATTGTCAAAGCATTTTCAAAGGATCAAAACTAGTTATCCTTAATTACATTTGGATGACAAATTATGTCTGTCTACACGACGGAACAAGGTTCTCAAGTTTGATTTTATGTTGACTCTGACAAATTTGGTAAAATCTTTACAAATTTAAGATAAAATGTGAGTTTAAGTTACTGAAAGTAGATGGAATTTTAAATTTGGATTACAGATGATTCGTTCGCAGCTTACTCAACCCGTTTTTATCTTTTATTATAAAAATTTTGAATTGCAAATATTAAACATAACCTCAGCTTAACTGAATATATCACTTGATCGATATTTCATACCCTTTTCCCGTGTTTTGTATATATATGTACATTTTGGATCTCACAGAGTAACATTTTACTTTTTAGTATCTACAGATATTTAGTTTTAACATCTAGATATTACAATAAAAGGTTATTCATGCAGTCTCGGGTCAGCAAAATTCTCAGTTTTGCACACGATCGAAATCCGAAATAACTTCTTTTATTATAATGAATCATCGTGAAAGCATTAAATCTATTATCCAGATTTTATGTGTCAACATAAACTTTTCTCCGTGTATTGTATAGCGTGACCTTATGAGTTTCAAAATGGCGTTTTTAAGTAAAGTAAAACTTACAAGTACTTTTCTACGGGCAGTTTCAGCGGCTTTCACATTCTGCAAGAAATATAATTTTAGTTAGTGAGAGGGCTAGAAATTAGAATTTTCATCGTTTGATAATTTTTGTTTGCACCCAAATTCAATTGAGGTAAAATCTTGATTGAAATAATTTGCATATTTAACCTTTCTGTTTCGAGCCCCTTAATTAATGTATTTTAAGTATCGGTAATTAGAGGGCCCTTTGTTTGCACAAACTAAAGTTTGCCCCCATTTCTTCGATGGACCAAATAACACGTTTTTTTTAAGATTGTAAATACAAAGTATTAATTGTTCGACACGAGTTATATTTAAGACTGTCTGATTCATTATTGATTACAATTTTTGCCCTTGCAGCGCCTCTGCAGTGCTACAGGGTTTGTCAAGAAAGTAATAGGACTGATTTTCTTCCGCCGCGACCGTACTTCGGAGCGTGCGCGAACCGACTTGATTTGGTAGAGAGCGTTTCTGGCTAACGAACGAGCGGCTGGTCAGTTGTCTCCGAGCACTTGGAGAGTCAGGACAGGCATTTTCACGCGACGTGTTCTGTGAGTGGTGGAAGCCAAAAATGCAGCGTTCGTTAGAGCAGAGGTACGCGATTAAATTCTGTGTGAAACTCGGTAAATCTGCGACAGAGACGTTTCATATGATCAAGCAGGCTTACCCAGATGTTGCTTTAGCAAGAAGTGGTGGGTTTCGGTGGCGACAGGCCTTTTTGGAGGGCCGGGAAGAGGTCGCCGATGAAGGCCGTGCTAGAAGACCTTCGACTTCGACAAACACCGACAATGTGACTCGTGTGCGCAAAGTTTTGAACTCAGACCGTCGACTGAGTATTCGTTTAATTGCCCAGATGTTAAATTTATCAAAATCTGTGGTTCATCACATCGCAGCCGACTGGAAGTTGCACCACGACAACACCCTGGCTCACACCGCCTTTCTTGTGAACAGCTACCTGACCAAGGCCGACATTTTGAGGCGACAGAGGGGATCCAAGCAGCATGCACCGCGACTCTCAAGGCTATTCCGGAGAATGGCTTACGTGACGCCTTCAATGCTTGGAAATCGCGCTGGCAGCGCTGCATCGACGCAGAAGGAGCCTATTTGAAAAATTTTTATAGAATTGTAACGAATGGCTGAATAAATTTTTTTAAATCGACTCAGTCCTATTACTTTCCGGACAAACCCTGTATATTATAGAGAATAATTTATTTATTTTTTTAACGTGTCTAAAACTTTTAATACACGTAAAATGTGTTACTTCCTGAATTTCTTTTTCAAAATTGCATGTGCATACATTTTATTTTTTTCCTGGAAATAGTTTAAAATGTGAACTAAAAAAAATGGTTAGAAATGCAATTTGCGAAGCAGGCTACAGTTGGTGTCGCCCTGAATGACACCTCTTTCAAAGGTGACCTTGTTAGTTGTCACAAGATTTATTCCAGATCAGATAGTGAATCTGGCTTTCCAAAGCAACATCAATCTCTCTATGCAACTCACAATTTGCGGATGTATCTTTAAGCTTTCCAAGAGACAGATGATAAGCCTATGGGAGTTCAAAATAGGTTCGATTGCTCAAACAATCCTATCATTTAGGATGGCTGTAAATATCTTATACAGCATGTTCAGACAAGTGATTGACTTGTAATTCTTCGGGTCAGCTAAGTTTTTTATTTTCGGCAGGAGTGTTGTGCGCCCTTCCATCAACCACTCTGCGATTGGCTCTTCCGACTTTAAATATGAGCTGAAAATACGGCGCAAAGGTGATAAGTTGATGAAACCTTCTTCCACCAGAAAGTCTTGATACCATCTGCTCTCGGAGCGGATTAGTTCTTCATCCCTCTTCATAATTTTTTCACCTCCGCGGTAGTGATAGGCGGGCATTCTTCATCAGGTGTTATAAGGACATCATAGAGCTCCTTGAAGCTATTTATGTTCTCTAAGTCTTTTTACAGTCTATGCTGCACTTCGTAGACATCTCTCCAAAATACTTCGACCTTCTCTGGTTTAAGCGGGTAGATGACTCTAACTGGAGGGTCTTGGAAGAGTCGAGATGAGACAGACAAAAACTGTTGATTTTCTTTGACCTACCTCTCTCTCCGCTCTAGAATTTTCTTAGCGTCAGATAGTATCCGTATTCTCTAAACTATATGCTGCCTGATGGTCAGCAGCTTTGACTTGTTAAGTGTGTGATAACGGATCCGGAGTTCGCGCGCGAACTTTCGAACCTTGGCGGTAAAATTCCTGCCAGATGTGATATAGTCAATCACACATTGAATGCGGGACGCGTACTTTCTTGCCCAGCCTATCTTTATGGCAAGTTGATGCATTCGTCTTTTGGTCTTATGATCAGCCGTTGGTTCTGTTTTACGGTTTGCATCGGTCAAACCTCTCGCTGCATTATACACAATAATTGATAGCCCAGAGGTCGGATTCACCGGAAAAATGTTCCCGAAGCTCGTCATACATTTCAGCCAAATCTTTAGGCTTGAGAGAAACCTTGGTGTTGATGTTTCTCCGGGTCATAAAGCATTGTTCTTCCTGTATTGGGTATCTGCCCGCGGTTGGTCTTAGTGTCGCCTCTCTCTCTTTGTTGCCGGCTGGTTCTATCTGTGGTCGAGCAAGCGTTCCGCTTACATAGCCCCTTTTACGGAGTGGTTCAGCATGGTTTCGCAGACGTTGCTGCGAAAAGTGCGATAGCTCCGGGTGTTTCTCGCATCACCGAGCATGCAGCCGTGCCATGTAACCCCGTTCACGGGCCACACTCGCATCGTAGCAGTATAGCAAGTGGTGATTCAGTTGCTCCGTCCACCCAAAAGTCACGCGATCCCGCTGATCCATCGCATTGAATCCATTTTCATTGGCTTCCCCGCTCTAGATTGTCGGCATTGTTGGCCGACCCATTGTCGGGAGCCCTGCGCGTTCTGTTGTTTTGAACCGCACTTACTACAACTATGTTTGGTGTTATTATTGTTGTTCCCACGAGAAGCTAGGGAAAGGGGTTCGTCCATCCTTGTAGAGCGCCGCATGCAAGGATAAGGCTGCTTACTCTGAGAAGTCGCCCGGTATCCCAGAGTCACCGTTCTAGACACCTCACGCAGGTGCCATTCAGCTTTCGGCACGGTTTTCACACCTCCGCTTGGGGGTTAATTCCTTCGGCACCACCCCTGGACAATTGTCCGCGACTGCCCATTTATTTTTGTAACCATATTCAGCAGAAACCCTTGGTACAGGGACCCTCAATCCGCAACCCGAGGACGCGTTCGGTGGCTTTGTCGCAATGCATTAGAAATATCAGTTGATAAAAACATGGCACCCCCTACTCGCCCGTATACCCGTGATGGTCCAGGACTCGGTCGGTGTGCAAAGAAACTGCATCACCGACAATGACCGATATGAGGTAAATGAAAGTGGCCCTCAACCCTTAACATGTGTGCGTCGCGTGGCCATCGTAGGTACATCGCACGCACACAACCTGATCTCAGGCAGATTTAGAATTGAGATTGTTTGTATTTTACTGTTCGATCCCAAAGAGAGCAATTTTTGACAGATAA
>NC_046663.1:1771499-1778687 GCF_010883055.1 Belonocnema kinseyi | reverse complement strand
TTATCTGTCAAAAATTGCTCTCTTTGGGATCGAACAGTAAAATACAAACAATCTCAATTCTAAATCTGCCTGAGATCAGGTTGTGTGCGTGCGATGTACCTAGGATGGCCACACGACGCACACATGTTAAGGGTTGAGGGCCACTTTCATTTACCTCATATCGGTCATTGTCGGTGATGCAGTTTCTTTGCACACCGACCGAGTCCTGGAATCACTCGTGTTCAATTTAAAACCGATATATATATATATATATATATATATATATATACATATATATCAATCAAATGGCCACCACGGGTATACGGGCGAGTAGGGGGTGTCAGGTTTTTATCAACTGATTGAAATCCCAATTTCTTCAGAGTTATTTCAAAGCAGATAGAGATACAAATAGATACAAATAGAACCGCTGAAGTGTTTTGATCGGCAATCGTGCAACTTCAAGTTTTCAAATTCAGAAGAGGAGGATTGGGTTGCGCGCGCAACCCAGTCATGTACATTGTCTCCTACTATATTGCACACGGACAAGACTTGTGATAGGATTGGAGTGAACGTCGTTTCAAATCTGCGATCACTGGTCAAGAGTTCAGTTCGTGTTCGTCTTTTTAAAATAACATTTATACGAAATCACTTGTGAGAATGAAAATGGTGGAAGTAATTCGAACATCCGTTTAACCTGTAAGATTGCAAGTCACGCCCTACTTGCGAGTGCCGCCATGAGTTTGATTTAACAGATATCTTGTATATTTCTGAACACATTCATTTTTCTTTCACATTAATAAACTGTTTAAATTATTGTTATTCTTTTTATTAAAAAAGGGGTCTACACGTTTCTTACCCCACGAAGATTCCCTCTACCGAGAGTTAGGGCATTTATATAAGCTTTCCATTTTTATTTAGTTCTCTTTCTGTCGGACGGCACCGGAAGGGGGCCTGGTGCCTCGTAAAGGTTAAGTCAAATTTCTGTAGCGACATTTTCTCTTCGTATCCCTCGAAGCTGAGAATGGTTTTATACTACAAATTTCCGAAGATTTCGAAAGATTAAGCAGATTTTAAAGAATTCAAAAACATCATTCATATTTTAGAATTAACTTAAAATCATAAAACTCAGTTAAATTCTACCGAAATTCCGTAAAAATTCTTTATAATGACTTAAAATCCCTAAAATTCATTAAAAATATCTTCAACACTTTTAAATAATTCAAAAACTTTGATATTCGATTACAAACTTAAAATGTTTCTAGATCAAATAACTCCCGTTAAATTCCTTGAAACTCCTGAAAATCTCTTTAAATACATAAAAATATTTTTAAATTATGTGAAGATCCTTAAACTCTTTTAAAGTTTTGAAAGATTATAATATTATAAAATAAATATTATAAAAAATTTTATACTATATTTAATTGATTAAAATGCCAGGAAATCCCTCAAAATGACTAGAAATCTCTTGAAATCATAAAAAGTATTTTAAGGTCTTTAAAATCTATTGGAAGTTCTTGTACTTTTTGGAATTCTTCTAAAATCTTTTAAAATTCTTTCAAATTAATTGAAATATTTTGAAATTTATTTAGAAACTTTAATCTTTTTAAAATCAAAAGAATGGTTAAATCTCGGTAAATTATTTTGAAATTCATTAAAATCCTTTTAAACACTTGAACACATTTTGTAATTACACTATAATAGATAAACTTTTTTGGAATTTCTTGACATTTTTTAGAATCATTTAAAATAATTTGGAATCTTCAAAAACGTGCAAAGCGCAAAGGGAAATTGAGAAATATGTCAGAATATTTGTGAATATTTCGGGATATTTCGGAATATATTGAAATATCAAAAATATCTGAGATTAGAAAAAATATCAAGAAAACCAAAATATTGAAAGAATACGCGTATGTGAATGTATCAGGAATATTGGAGTGATTGACCCCTCAGCATACAGAAATAAATTGGTTTAAAAATATGACATTTTGAACAAAAAAATTATTATTTTAAGTAAATGTGACGTCCAAGTCTTTGGTATATATTTATAACCATCGGCGATCTTATTAGGTAGTGGTTACAAGTCAACTGTAATCAACGTCGGTTCTTGGAAGAATGACGTACGAAAAACAATTATCGCTGACCGAATCCATTTGAAATCAGCAGGGACCTACACTTGAAATCGCAGATTTTCTCGACAGGGAAGTTCGTTAGTTTTAAAAGGAAAGTTTACTTTATATAATGTTTTTAAAATTTGAGGAAAATTGGTTGTATTTGGAAAACTTTTATTAGCAATTTAAAAATTATAATTTTCATGTTATTGTTATTATTATTACACTATTAAGCCATTTCCCTTTCGGGGTAGGCGTGACTCACTCGGCAGGGGAAAGGAGTAGTGTGTGGAAGGGATAAAGATTTTTAGATTGATCCGGAATTCTCGTGTTATTTAAGTAAATAACACGTTCGTTCCGCAACACTGCTCCGACCCAGGTTGCTGATCAATCTCTCTAGCAATCACCCCAAGCGAAGAACCTCACGAAGCCGTCATGTAAGGTTCTCCACTTGGGTCCATTAGTGGCCAAGGTCTTTGTTTCAGGCGTTATTCACTCTACTGACACTCTTTTTATTAACTATTTGCCGCCATACTTTCCTGTCCTGGCATACTTCTCTAGGTTCTTTTGTGTCCATGAATTTTTTCATGCAGGCTCTCGTGTTTCTGTGACTTATTATGTCTCTTCTAAGTAGGGTCTCATTCACACATTCTAACCATTCTTTCCGCGGTCTACCTCTGGGCACGTTGCCATTTACTTTACCTTGATACACTTGTTTAGTTAGTCGTTCGTTTGGCATTCCCTCACCGTGTCCAAACCATCTTAAACGATTTCTTTCCCATGTGTCTACTAGCGTCTCTTCTGCACCACATTCTTTTAGAATTGTCTCGTTAATTACTTTGACCATCAGGGTTTTCCCGCGATTTGAATTAAACACAAATAATCGAAATTTTAAATGCTTCGATTAAAGAAAGGTTCTGATATATCAATTGTTGGTGAATATAAATGTTGTCAGTTTAAAATAAAATTTGAATTATTTAGGGCAAACTTCTTTCCTCTTGAACCCATTTGGATATCATTTTAATATTTATTATTCGAAACCGATATAACTGTTGCTTTTACAAACTGTGATGATGGAATTTTAGATAAAAGAACAAAGTATCTGTTACGAGGGCGCATGCGTCGAGGCAACGACGTCACATATTTTGTGCGTCAGAATTTTAAAGCGTTCAAAGAAAATCTAAAAATTCTATTGAGAATATGGAGCTTTAAAGGGGACACAAGTAAAACTTAATAATATAGAGGCAAGGCCTTCAATTTAGGTGCTAAAGCTTATGCAGAAGCATAATAGAGTGAAAATATCTTTAGGAGTGGTTATGTAGGAGCTAGTAGAATAAACAGCCGCAAAGTAGGGACAATACTTCCACTTGGAGCGTCAAAGTAGGGCCCATATTTCGAGTCGGGATAACTGAAGTAATATTTATACTTCTCTGTAGTGTCGAATTGACAATTTATATTTAATTCCAAATTGAACAGATCTGAAACGTTTCAATAAAATTTTACATTTAATTTTGTCAATTATGCAATTTAAGGTTCTCATTATTTTATAACGCATTTTATCTTGTATTACACAAAAATTATTTTGCCTGCATCGTAAAATAGATAAATAATAATAAAAGCAAGAATAATTATTAAATTGTATCTTTGTACTTTTTAAAACTGATACACTTGTCTTGCCACCAAGGATACATTTTTTACTTTATTAATTATTGTACTTTTCTCTTTTTTATATTAATTTTAATATTTCTCTTTCAATAAAATTATTGAATAGAGTGAAATACAAAATTGACTGTGTACCGAAAAAAGTCCAGTTATTGGTACTGAAATACCAGTATACATAGCAATGGTTGTATAAATTTTTCCAATATTCTGTCACTATTATGTCACTGAATTAGTCTCCAGATTTTGGTTTTTCTTTTTATTCTTCTTAATTTTAAATTTAATATAGTTGCATATTTTATTTGAAAAACACGAAGTTTGTCCTAGTAATACCTTCTAGATTATTCTATTATAGAATAAGTCTTATTACAG
The DNA here is from genome assembly GCF_010883055.1 of Belonocnema kinseyi. NCBI lineage: Eukaryota > Metazoa > Arthropoda > Insecta > Hymenoptera > Cynipidae > Belonocnema > Belonocnema kinseyi. Next base: position 1,774,569 of record NC_046663.1, on the reverse strand, counting down.
TTTCATGGTTTTAAAACAAAAAAAATTGAAGTGTATTAAAGTAGAAATTATATTTTGAATCAAAAATTTAGAAGAATGGTAAATTTTGATTGAATTAAAATTTTATTTTCAAATTTTGAGGGCACTTAACCACTTGCAATTCTATGCTCATTAGAACTCACAACTTCAAAGAAATACAAATAGTTTATAAGTAATCCAAAGAATTGAAGAATCAAACAAAATTCAAAAGAAATATAAGGCTTATAGGGATGCATCTCAGCAACTGAGGCTATTACAAATAAAATGGAAAATAATTCCAAGGAACTCAGAAGAATTCAATAATTTTTTGCGATCCGGGAAATAACCAAAAATTTGTTTCCCTGATTATAGCGGCCACCTGAATTTCTTAATATTTTAAAACTTATTATATTCATTGATTTTTTCCTGTAAAAATAGTTACACTTTTTCGTGATTGTAAAAAACTTCCCACCGAGGATTGACAACATTTTTTATTTGATTTTTTTGTTTAAATGAATTTTTGGGAAGCTTGTACAAAAAACTAATTTTGACCAAAACAAAAAACTCGAAGTTTTAAGAAAATTGTTACAGGTTGAAAAAAAATGTCAACAAAAGAATCAGCCCCAAATATCAAGGTGAGTCTTAGAAATTTGAATATTCAATGAACAAGTTCAACTTTTAACCAAGTCGTTGAATTTTCTATTAAAATAAGATAAATTTTGAACAAAATAGTTGAAATTTTTAACGAAAGAAATGAATTTTCCAACAAAATATGAATGATCTACCAAAATAAGACAAGCTTTCAACAAAATATATCAATTTTTAACAAAATTGTTGAATGCCGAGAGGACGATTTACCCATAAAAAGGTTGAACTTCCGACTGAAAATGTGATTTTTTTTAAAGTGAATTTTCTACAAAAAGTTGAAGATGACTTTTTAACAAAATAATTACATTTTTCACAGAATAATTAAATTTTTAACTGAATACTAGAATTTTTAGCCAAGCGAGATGAATGCCGAACCACAAACATAATGTTAGATTTTTTTAAAAAAAGGATTTAAGGGAAAAATGAGAAAACGGGGTTTCTTAAAAACAGAGAAAAAAAGAACAATTCTTTAAATGTTAATAATAAAGAAACACACTAAATGTTATCTAAGTTTGTAACTTTTCTTTCACTGACCCCCCCCCCCCAACTCCTGTTCGAACCACAGTTTTCAGCATGACCCCCTCCAATTATTTAGATTCTTATCATTTATTATTGTAAAAGTATAAATAAAAAAATGATCTGAAAAGAAAGGACTAGTTCGTTAAACAGCTATTTTGGATAAAAATTCAAAGAATTAGAGCCTTTTGAATGTTCTATAAGATTATCATCAATTTTTTTTTGGATTTTATTGTAAAATCGAAAAATCTAATTTTTATTCTACAAAAAATAATAAAAAATATCATTTTGTGGTCAAACTATGCAGGATATGATAAAAGATGAATCAACAATAATTGTGAACTCAAAAAAGATCTACAAATTCGTTAGTAATCACTTCTTTATAGAACGCGTACTTTTTGCTTTAATCATAAAAATGACATTAAAAAAAAATGAAAAATTTGTAGAAAAACAACAAAGGGTACGAATACAAATTAATAGAAAAAAGTTATTCACGAAAAAAGAGATACAACTTTGTAATAATTCATTACATTCTTATCATTGAAAAAGTTTTAAAGAGAGATTATAGGTTTCGAGAAATCCTAGAGAATATCTTTCAACCACTTTCCAATAGGACTCGTAATTTTTGTTTATATATATCGTAAGTAATGATGCAGAAAATCGAAAAATCAAATATTATTTCAATAGACGCGAGATACGTAAAATATTTAAAAGAAGGCTTGTAGGATATTTTTGCATTAACCATGACAAATAATATGAAACACGAAATTCTATTATAAGCATAACAACGCGAGATGGAGAAAATTGTATGAAAAATGATTGTCTTTTTTTTTTATTTATTCTGAGTTGGTTTTTTTTTTTTATTTATTCTGAGTTGGTTCAAAAAGTATACATTGCTTTAAAAAGCCTAATTCCCGCGAAATAAATAATTCATTTACGGACTATTTTATTTCAAACTAACAAATAAGAGATAAATGTTTTTCAAAATTTTAAAATAATTTCTAACCTTTTAGTTTAAATTGAGAAATGTAAGGCAAAATATTTATATATTTGATCAACCGTTCAAGTAAAATTCAAAAGTAAATTTTTTTAATTTTGAAATGATGGGGTTCTCAATTCAAAAAATCGGGACACAATATACATAAATAGTAAGATAAATAAATTTCCATAAAATATTATATGAAAAATAAAAAATAAATAAAATAAAAGTATCGTGTTATGATCATTTACTTGATTCATAATTAATTATAGATAGTGGATCTTTTTATTTTTATTTATAAAAGATCTGCGCACGAATGTAGGAAAAATTCGAAGACCAAGCGCGCAGTGTGAAGGGAATACACAATCGAGCGCGAGATGAGTAAATCATTGAGGGCGAAGAGCGAAAACCAACAGTCGCGCGCTCAATCTAGCGAGCATTATCTTATTATATTAAGCTTAATAATTGAGACTTTCACAGTTCCAACGGCAGAGGCAGAGGGCGATATACATGGCGGTAAGTTTGAAAGTGTACAGACTAAACAGGGTCTGAAAATAGAGAAAATTGGAACATTTCTGCTGATGCACATATCAGAATCGATAACAGTTTTATTTATTAAGTTAAAAATATTCAACAAAATTTATTGTGTTTTTTTTTTAAAGAATTGAAAACAGCTCATTTCTGTTTCAATAATCTAATAAATATTAAAAACATCGTTTTCAAATAATAATTTAGCTAGCATCTACAATTACATCTTTGATAACATCACAGCTCTTTAAAAATGTGCATTTTCTACTGGCCGGGATCCGACCAGAAACTTCAATATATACATGTACAGTCTGTCAAGTTAAAGCGTGGGTAACTTTTTTGGTAAAATATTTTATTTAAACGCATGTTTCTACATGGAATTACATTTGTCAAGGTGTCGAG
>NC_046663.1:1762911-1771399 GCF_010883055.1 Belonocnema kinseyi | reverse complement strand
ATTTTTGGTCTCTTTATACCGCAGAAACCCACTTGCTGACGAACGACGATGATTTTCTTTTCCCATGTACTTTGCAGCTTGATTGTGAGACAATTTGGGACCCTTTGGGTGGGAACAAAGGAACACAGCCTCGAAGCGTATACGGAACTCATTTTTTGTAACGTGGTAACAAGATAAGAATTAAAAGCAAACTGAATGTTAAATCAAAAAGCATGAAAGAGGGAGCTCTTCTTAATATTTTGACACCAAAATCATGTCGATACACCTTACCGACTGCGAGTAAAGCCACCCACGCTTTAACTTGACAGACTGTAGATTAAGATTTTGAGAATTCCTCTGTGTAATTCGTTAGTATTTTCAACACTGGGAAGTTGAGATTTCGTAAATTTACCAACTTTGCACCGGAGCAGTGTATTTCACGAGAAAAAATGCTCTTTCGCACCAAAATATCGCACCGAATCATTACAACTTCGCATTTTGGTGTGACATTGTAGGAATTTTTTTCTAACAGTGTATACTGTCTAGAATTCACAATATTGTAAATTTGACCTGAACGCATTTTTTTGTCTATAAACTTTGCATGGTTTTCAATTATTTTTATATTTGTTGTTTAAAAATAGTTTAGGGGTAATTACCCTCTTTAATGCTATTTTTGCTTAAAAATATGTGAATGACTTCATCCACTTTTTTGTGTGCAACATGTATTTTCTTCGGATTTTTTTGCTCGAGTTCAGACTTATTTTAAAATTTCATACATAATTGAGGGGTGGTTTACCTTAGCCTATTCTTTCATTCATGTCGGATGGACTCTAGTAAACTACTTTCATTATATAACTTATCTTCCCAATTGTCTTTCTGCATATTTTTACATATTGAATTTCTCGAGTAATTGCTTTAAGAAAAGTTTTTTTTAGCGACATTATTCTTTTGAAGCCATCTTGTGAATTTATTTGCACAATTTGTTTTTTAAAAGTATTGTTTTTTTGTATATTTTTTTCCTCAGTATGTGAGAACGAAATAAAAGGAATACGAATGAAACAAAAAATCTCATAAGTTTAGAGGGTTTCAAAACGTGAAGATTTGAATAAATCCACGATGGTCAAGTTTTACATCAAACTAATAACCTCTTATTATTTTGAGAATACAGGGTGTCTAGCGACTTGTCTGTATCCTTGTAGGGCTGAGTAGCACAACAAAATAATAATTTAAAGTGTCCCATAAAAAGAAAGCGAAATCTAAGCTCGATCGACAAGTTGAAACTTTTACCAACTGATTCATTAAACTAATAGACTTATTTGAATTGCACTTTCAGTAACTTGTTATCAACTGTACACGTGCCCAGATAGTTTTTGTACATTTGTGTGCAATGGTACATGCCCCGTTGGATACAAATTGCTTGATCCGTTTCTTTGTTACGCCAGGCTTTATTTCTTCAATTAAATATCTGCACAGCAAGTAGGTATTTTCTCTGAATAGATAATTACTTACTTAGTAAGAAGGCGTACGTAAGTTTCCCCAACATCTGGCAAACTGCAGAGCAAGATAATATTTTTCCAATCACGATTTTTTATCAAAAAATAACTAAGTTGGCCAAGACAAAGATATTTGTGCAGTGATGAAATTCTTCGTTGGAGTTGTCTTATATAGTATTTTTTGTGAACATGAAGAATAAATTTCTCTAGGTTTTGGGGGGAAAGGAAATAATTTCTACATCTTGCAGTGTGTGATAATTCAGTACTTCCAAACACAAAAGAGTTCAGAATAAAAACAGGAAATATCAATGACACTTCTTACTTTGTCTGTTACGACCGAGTACCTTCTTTTTTGCTGAAGCATGGAAAAACAAAAGTGTCCCAATTATTATTTCAACCATCAGGGAGATTTTTTACGTACAATTAGCTTAAATTATGGCAGTTACTTTTTTATTATTCTTCTTCTGTTTCATAATACTATTCAACCCATATCTAAAGATTAACCTAAAACTATATGAATAATGAAAATTAGTCAACCTTATTGTTTCGATTAAAGTCATATTATTGAGGAAATTTCTAAATCCTGAAATACCGGACCTAAGACTAAAGCCAAAGGTTTTGCTCTAATTCGAACTGTTTTCACGATACGCTAAATCATGCAATATGTTTACAAATTACAAAATTTCGATTAAGCACCTCCGATCAAGGAAACTGCGAATTATTCCTGATTACGGATAAAAATCTGATTGCTTACATTGTCTCTAGTATGCCGCTTAAATTTTATAAATATTAATGACATATTATTTAGTCACAAAATTATAAAGTGCTTTAAAAATGATTTGCTTATAATTCGCCACAGATTAATTACAACTTTTATCGTTATAAATTGAAAGTTGTATATTTTTTTGAAACATTTCAACTCTAAACACATTGTTCTATCCTTATCAGGGGTTGAGATATCTTTTTCCTATATACGTTATTTTGTATTAATAACAGATTCTGGGATCCTCTTTTCCGCTTTAAATTAGAAGAGCTTCCAGAAAGAGGCCTGTTTTTTTAAACTTTTTCCATAATTGTTTGCATAGATGTAACAATTTAAAATCAGCGAATGATAAATTAGGTCTGTGAACCCTATTTTTCAACCTTTGCCGCTTGACGTCTTTCGAAATATATGATGTTCTTAAAGACAGTCGATCAAAAGTTTAATAATTGTGCAGAATAAAATTATCTTTGCAATGAAGTTAGTCTTGTTCATAAGCTAAATGAGACTTTTCATCAGTTTCAATTAATAGATAATAAGAATTGCTTTTTGTTGTACCAGAAAAATGTTTAATGCCATTCATAGAATTGTTCCATTATCTCAGCTATAATTTTGTAAACGAATCTAAAGTCAAGCAAAAAATAAAGCCTGGGCAGAGATAGCAATGAAACGACAAAAATATATTTTTCTCCAAGAATTTTCTGTTTTGTGCCGTACTCGTAGTAGTTAACATGTTATTGAAGAATCGATGTCATATATGTCAAGGAAAATCCTCTCTTGAAAAATCTCTCTTGATTTATTTTGATAACAACTATTATAAATAAAAGAAATTAATGAACGTATTTTAATTTTTTAATTTTTGGATTGATCTCTGACACAATTGTGAATTTCAATTAAATTTAATTTTTATAATGGAAAACATGATTCTGTTGAAAAGTAGCGCGAAAAACCCTGAATATGCACAATTAATTACACAACCACACAAAAAAAGTGTGCGGATCTGGTAACAAGACACACGTATTCCTATGGATTTTGGGACAATGAATTCAAATGCGGTATCAAAAATCACCCATCACGTCATGTTTGAGACATAACCTCAAAAAATGACGAAAAATCATGCACTGAGGCAAATAAATTTAAAAGTAATGCCAGTGACGCAAATTTTGACTTCAAAAACATGTCGACAACTGTGAAGGATCAACCCTTGCCTGATATCAACTTATTTAACATGCCTTTACCCAACAGAACCTGACCTCACCTAACCTGAATTAACAGAAATTTATTGAACTACACGTAAAGCTCTGTAAGCATATTTTCCCAGTAGCAAATGTGTGCTACATCGAATGGGTCAACTCGAGCCTAACCTAGAAATAAATCTAACCTAGCCTAACCTAACCTAACCTCACGAAACACAATTAAACTGATTGTGTTGTCCCGTTGTGTTTGAGGTACCGTTTTAATCAGCTTGGGCTTCACCTGCAACGAGGTCAAACCTATCCTAACCTAAAAAAATCTGACCTCACCTAACCTAACCTAACTTAACTTCACGTAACACAATTAAACTCATTGTTTTGTCCCGTTGTGTTTGCGGTACCGTTTCATTCAGCTTCGGCTTAGCCTACATAGAGGTGTAAACTATCCTAACCTAACAAAACCTGACTTAACCTAATCTAGCCGAATGAAATTCAACCACACGTGTAGCTATGTAAGCGTACGGTTCAAAGTCTTAAATGTGTGCTATATTTAATAGGTTAACTCGATCTTAACCTACAAATAAATCCAACTTAACAGAACCTAACGAAATTTTGCTTAACGCAACACAACTTAACTTAAGTGTTCCCGTTGTAACACAATAAAATTCATTTCATTGTGCTACAGGTGGTTAAGAATTTAGACGCACATTACTCATTTGAAGAAACTTAGAACTACAAGTAGAGTTGACCCCATTTCAATTAACCTGACAATGTTTGTATCAATTAAAATGTAGAACTGTAACTTAAGCACGCAAATGAATAAGAATTTTATTCAAAATTTTTTTACTGTTATTAATGTCAAAATATAAAAGTACGCAAGAACAGGGTTGCCAGAGTAATCGGTTAGGTTAGATCAGGTTTTTTTTAGGTTAGGATAGGTTTGACCTCTTTGCAGGTGAAGCCGAAGCTGATTCAAACGGTACCGCAAACACAACGGGACAACACAATCAGTTTAATTGTGTTTCTTGAGGTTAGGTGAGGTTAGGTTAGGCTAGGTTAGATTTATTTCTAGGTTAGGCTCAAGTTGACCCATTCGATGTAGCAAACATTTGCTACTGGGAAAATATGCTTCCAGAGCTTTACGTGCAGTTCAATAAATTTCTGTTAATTCAGGTTAGGTGAGGTCAGGTTCTGTTGGGTAAAGTTATGTTAAATAAATTGATATCAGGCAAGGGTTGATCCTTCACAGTTGTCGACATGTTTTTGAAGTCAAAATTTGCATCACTGGTATTATTTTGAAATTTATTTGTCTCAGTGCATGATTTTTCGTCATTTTTTGAGGTTATGGCTCAACCATGACGTGCTGGGTGATTTTTGATACCGAATTTGAATTCAGCGCCCCAAAATCCATAGGAAAACGTGTGTCTTGTTACCAGATCCGCACACTTTTTTTGTGTGTGGCTATGTTATTAACAACCCATTAACTACTTGTAATTTAGAAATTCTTTGTTTTTCCTAACTTCGTCAAAACAATTAGAAGGCAAAATTTTAAAAATAGAAACAGACTGTGTCGCATTAAGGATTAATCAATATGGCCTACTTATCGTTTCAACAGAGTTAAAAGTGTAAGACCAACACGTGGTTCTAATAAGTATTCACATTTTTTACGATTTTTTTAATAACATTGTTTTTATTATTCGATATAAACTCATAAGTAAATTCATTTATTTACACCAAGCAATTAGTTACTTTGCACTGATGAATTAGTACATGTCTCAACCAATAGAATTATTAGTTTTCTACTAATCTTTGGTGACCTACTTTTCACTAATCGAATTTGTAAAATTTCACTAATAATTATTTAAATTTAGACCATCTTTTTAGTATTGACCAATATTTATTTAAAATGACGTAAAAGCATCATTTGCATAAGGTAAAAATCTATACAATTAAAATAAAACTTTCTTTAGGGGCGCAATTTTACGCTTATTCAAGCTGATGTTCGTTTAAGTCAAATAATGTTTCAATAGAGTTAAAAATGCCAGATCATCGCGAAGCTTTTTAAAACTTTATTTATCAGGGAATATCTCGACTATTCGAATTAGGAATTTTATACTCATCATTACTGACTTACTTTTTCCTGATACTTATCTCTCTTATGTCTAATCAAGAAAGTAGATTTGTATGCAATTTTTTTATTAATCTCGAGTACAAAATAAAACTTTACTTTCGTGACATTTTCCGCTATGGCGATTCATTATTTAATCGCTGCCCTATTAAAAATATATTTTTCTTTAATCTCGGCTGCTCTGGAATCCACAATTTTCAATTATATTTTGCGCCTCCTCCTTCAAGATCAACGTGTAGTCTCCCCACTTTACACCAATATTACCACAAATTTTGAAGAAAGAAAGAGCGCTGCTGTCGCGGCTTTCCTCCTGCGTGCGCCACCGTATCTCGAACTGCTCTCCTTCTCCATTTTTGTGCCGGTTCAACCACACGCTCTTTGTTTCAAGTGAATTTTTGTCTACTGAGATGTTTAAACGTAAAAGGTATTATTCGAGTGACGAGGAGGCGGAAAGACTCATAAGAAATTGAAGAAATTGGCGAAGAAAAAAAAAGATCTCGCAAATACAGCAGCTCTTCATCATCGTCTTGCTCAGCGCAGGATTCACAGAGTGGCTGCTGAAGGTGAAAAACTAGAACGTGTGAATTATGGTTTGAGCAAAAATTAGGTTATAATCTCATATGTTATTTACGAGATAGATTGCATGGAGCTCGTTTAACCTGTTTAAGGAGTAGATATCTTTTTAAGAAATCTATACTCCAAAGGTTTTACCTTTTATAAACGTTATTTTATAACATGAAACATAACATAAAACACAATATGAAACATATACATAGATCTCGTGTTTGAGGTTAGATTCTAAAAACGTGGTCTTTCTTATTTCAACAGCATCACCGGAAGACACGCCATGTTCCAGGCCTCCTTCTCCCTTTTTGTCGTCAGCGGCTCCGGCGAACGATAAAGAAGAGTCTGCTGTGTAGACGGTGGTAATAGGTGCAAGTTTAGAAGAGGAAAGAATTTTAGCAGATGCCGTTCACTCGGAATTTACAACTCGTAGGAAATCTATATTGAAGAAAGGACTCTCATCTGATGAAAGAGAGAAGCTTATTAAGAAGTTTTTAGTTCCTACCAATTGTCTCTTTCTTGATCCTCCGAAGCTAAATGCTGAGGTTACTCGCACCATGAATAATAGTTCACTCCAACGAGATAAGAGAATTGTCAACAAGCATACAAAAATTACAGCTTGTATTTCTGGTATTGCCGGATTTATGAATGACCTCTTACAAGGGAAGTCTGAAGGGAATGTGGAAAAAATTGAATTCTTAAGTCTTATCTGCAGATTGTTAGCTGACGTCATTTGCGATGAAATAAGTACTCGCAGAGGTTTAATTTTATATGATGTACGTCCTGAAATGAAAGAAACCTTAAATGCTACAGTGCCAGATGAATATCTTTTTGATAAAAAATCAACTGAAAAAGTAAAGAATACTAAAACAGTACAACAATCAGCGCTTGAATTGAAAGCTCGCAAACCTGGAGCGAAAGATACAAAAAACTTCAAGGGCCCGCCTCGTCAGCAAGCAAGGGGTCAATCATCATCGGTAACTTCAGTGAAGAGCGGGCAGAGGTCAACAGGCAGATCAGCTCAGAAGACTCAACATCATCACTCGCCGCGTTGAGAGGAAATTTTCTCCTCTGGAGATAAAAGCTTTTCAAGCTGCTATTTCAAAAATGTTAGAGAAAGGTGTCATCATAGAAGCTGAGCCAGTTGAAGAACAATTTTTTTCTAGCTACTTTTTGGTTCCAAAACCTGATAAAACAAATAGGTTTATACTAATTTAAAAGAATTGAATAAATTTATTGAAATAAACCATTTTAAAATGGAAGATTTCAGAACGCTTTTAAGCTTAGTTTAGGAAGACTAGTTCATGGCCACAATAAATTTAACAGGTGCTTATCATACAATTTCCTTGAATTTAGCACATAGAAAACATTGAAGATTTTGTATTTTCAGGGAAAATTTATGAGTTTACTTGCCTCTGTTTTGGATTATTAACAGCACCATATACATTTACAAAACTGTTGAAACCTTTGATACAAGTATTAAGAAAAGAAGGATTTTTTATCAGTGCTTTGCTAGGACGATTTAGTAAACAAAAATATTGTGAGATCCGAGAGTTTGCAAGGTTCGTCGGCATACTTACTTCTTGATGTCCTGCCATGAAATACAGCTGGGTCTGTATTAAAAGTTTTAAGCGAGAAAATTTTTTTGCCTTATTAGAGATTAATAATAATTACGATACTACGATGGAAATAAGTAGAAATAACTCGAACCATAAATGGTGGGAAAATAACATTATGTGTAGTGTAAATTTATTAAAACCCCTAAACTTTGCAAAAGAAATATTCCTGGATGCCACTCTAACAGGCTGGGGAGCCGTATGTGGTGAAAATAGAGCAAATGGTTTCTGGTCAGAAGAAGAAAGGTCACTACACATTAACATGTTAGAAATCTTAGCTTTTGAAGCGGATTTCGGATCAAGAAAACTAGAACACGAAACAGAATATAAATTAGTGAACTTTGCGTTCATTAAGATAATTCTGTTCTTTGGAGAGTCTGAAATAGATATTTTCGCTTCTATATCTAATCACAAATGTGATCGTTATATCTCATGAAAGAATGACCCTGGTTCTGAAGTTATCGACGCTTTCACGATTTTTTGGGAAAATTTGAATTTTTATGCATTTCCACCCTTTAGTATTATTCTAAAGACATTAAATAAGATAAAGAAAGATAAAGCACGGAGAATGAGCAGGTGCATTATCGTGATGCAAGAGCCACAAATTGTTTTTCCAAAGTTTCGGACGTTTTTTGCGTATCGCCTCTCGCAAACGGCGCATAACTTGATGATAATACTCCTTATTGACCGTACGACCTTGTGGTAAGAATTCCTGGTGCACTACGCCACGGTAATAAAAAAAGACAGTGAGCAGA
>NC_046663.1:1754674-1762811 GCF_010883055.1 Belonocnema kinseyi | reverse complement strand
ATAGAGCTCGAAGGAGATTATGTTGAAAAATAAAAAAAAATTTACCCAAAAAAAATTGTTTTTATACTTCATTCTAAGGACTTATTGAACTACCCTCGTAGCCAGTGGTTAGAGCCTGTACTCTGATCGTATTGAGTATGTACAGTGTCAAGGCACGACCTAATACTGTAGCCGTTAGATAACCGATTATCGAAGTTTTTACTTCACCACTATTGAATCTATACCGAGCGAACACATGGCATAAGCTGTTGGCGGTTGATAAAAGGCAATCGAAGTTTGTACTCTGCCAGTGCTGAGCCTGTATGGAGCCAAAGCACGGCATAATTATGTGGCTGTAGAAAACCGGAAATTGATGTTTGTACTCTGCCAGTATTGAACCTGTACCTGTCCAACGCACGGCATAAGTACTGGAAGCTGAATTTAGCCATAGTTCATATTTCGGTACTGCGGCGCCAGTACCAAAGCGCTACTGTGCCCACACACGGGAGAGCATTGTAGTCGGTACTTAAACACTGTACCAAATCAGTATCTGACCAATAATAAACCCGCAAATTACCAACACTTGACGTGGTACTGAGTTTCGGTAGCGGCACAACGCCAGTTTCAAAACTGGCACTGTACTGCACCTGTTGTAAGAATGGGCACAATATTGTATTTTCCTTTTGAGATGATATAAAAAACCATTTCAAAATATAAAACATGAAAGTAGACACGAAGTTATTTGAATAAGATTACCTATAATTAAAGAAAAAGTGACAAAATTAATTTACAAAAATGTTTTTCTTTTTTTTTTTTTAATGAAGCGATAGTGTTGCAATTTTTTCATTCTGGAAAATGTAGTATTAATTTTTTGCTCATTTGAGAAAATTACACGGGAATTTATGCTATTGATCAGTATATTTTCTAGATATTTGACATGTTGAAAAATATCAATGCAAATATTGAAAAACATCGTAATCAGAATTATCTTCTAACGTTTACTGAGGTTTTGTCAAAAAATTCCTTAACAATTCCTGGGTTGGTCCAGGTATCTATAGATTTTTCCGAGGTATAATGTTTCTGAAGAATGTGCCACTGAAGTATTAATTGTCGCATTTGTTAGAGCAATTCATGATTCTACATCCCTTCAAAGTATTACGTAATACTTGAGAAGAAAACCTTCGCCATCCATTCTGTGAATGATTTATTTATACTTGACTGAATTTATTAAAAGCGAGACAAAATATATAATAAATAAATAAAATGTGGTACAAACCAGGCTTTATATTTTTTCAAAATAGCTACCCTGAAAATCGTTTCTTTTGGCTATCTCGGTCTATTTTTCGCAAAATTGTTTTTTAGTTGCGACTATTAATGCACTACTATTTCAGTTTGGTTCATATGCATTTTATCCTTTTGTGTTCTAAATTATAAACTAAAATCACCTAAGGAATTTCCAGAAAATCGAACAATTCTAGGAGGAAAAATAATAAATTATAATAATAGTAAATAATTATTATTACGCGAGTAAATTATGCACAATTTTCTTTTCTGCATCATCATAAGTGTATACAAAAAGGAACGGTATACTTTTTATATATATATATATATATATATAGTTAAATAATGATGTTCTTTAATTGATAAAAATAAGTTTACAGAAGAACAGTATTCCAGTCGAACCTCCTCAATTATAGGCAATTATATCAGAGAAAAATTGTGAACATTTTGCTTTGAAATGTAGGTGCAAAAAATAATGATTAATGATTAATTCTTTAAAGGAATAAAAATGGAAGAATAAATATTTGTTTACATACTCTTAGTGGAAACGTAGAATCTAATTTCTTATTAGGTATTACGAATTTTCCAGTGTCTAAGTTCCAAGGCAGATAATACTGTAACGAAATTTTTCGACAAATGACATTATGATTCACTAGATTTGATCTATACTTAAGTTTCGCCAATTTACTATTCACGGGGTGGCCGCTAGACCGAAAACCGGAAAATGACCGGGAATCTTTTGAGACCAGGGCAAACCGAAAAGTGTCAGTGAATTTATTTTTTGATAGGAAATTTTATGAATTTTTTCAAATAATGATCTGTCGAAAAAACTTTTTTTAAATGTTAAATTCAGTTGTTAACTTTTTCAATTACTACGTCATTTAGTATATACCGCCTAATTCTAAAATATTTTGTTTTAAAATTTTTCAATTTCATGTCTTCATTTTCAATCGTTGATTTTTAATTGATATAAATTAGTAATTCAGTTTTGAAGACTTAAAGAGTTAAAAATTAAAGCTTTTAAAATTATAGATTTTAACGTTAAAAGTTCTATCGAAGTATTTATGTATAGCATAACTTTCGAATTTTGAACAAGATTGGTAATTTTAACATTTTGATTAAAATTAAAATGAACGAATTCTAGTTCTTACTTCGTTTTTTAAAATTAGAAATACATTATATATTTTTTTAATAATTAATGATTTAAAAAGGATGCCATTTTTCTGGTTTTTTTACCTGATTCGCAGAGGTCATTATTTTATTTTTAAGATTTTTATTGTGTTTACTAGGAGAATATGTTTTATTAGCAATTTTGTTCTTAATTAGAAGACGATAATTAGGCAAATATTTTTTTAATGAGTAGGAGGGAAGGAAATTTTGTTTTTCAATTTTTTCTAGCTTAAAAGAAGGACACTTTTTATTTTCAAAATTCATATAGAACTATACGGGTGGAAATCTGTGTTCTTAAGTTTTTCTAAATAAGAAGAGGGACTTATTTATTTATATCTTTTGTAAATGCGACTATCTGGTAGAAAATTCAATGTTTTCAGATGTACATCAAATCAAAATTGTAACAAAAACGTTAACTTTGAATTAAAAAGCTGAAATCTTACAAAAAAAATGACTCCAAGTCATAACTATTGAACAAATCGAAAAATGACGAAAATTCGACGAAATATTTGAGTAGTTTTGCAGTAATTTTGAGCAAAAAAGATCCCATTTTTACCAAGAGAGACAAATTTTATACCCAGAAGAGGAATCTTCTAACTAACAATACGAATTCTCAACAGAAAATGTGAAAGTAAAAAATTCAAGCGGAAATGATTTTAATTTTAAATAAAAAATAATTGAGTTTGTTCAAAAAATATAAGTTCTCCATATATTATAGTTAAACATTAAACCAAATTAGATTAATTATCTGCCAAAAAGGTGAATTTTCAACAAAATCATAAAATTTATATACAAGAGCGATGCATTTTCAGCTACAAATGTAATGATGGATATTTCAAAAAGAGAAGATTTTATTTTTAAGAATGTCTCTAATTAAAAGTTTATTTCTGAACTAAAGAGTTAAATTTTCAACCACAAAATATAAAATTTTTATGAAAATAGATGAATTTTCAAATAACTTTTGAACCAAATTAAATTATTACCACAATTAAAAAAACCTTTAAAAACGAAGAAAAAAAAATTGCCTAAAAATCTTCTAGAATTTTCTTGACATACATTTACACAGTTTGCTCAATGACATATTTGCTACTACGAGCGCGACACAAAACAGGAAACACTTGATAAGAAATCTATTTTCGTTGATCCAAAGACTTCTCTGCTAAGGCTAAAATTTTCAGTTGATCTTAGAATCATTTTTAAACATTTCAAAATTTGTTAAATCAAAAAATTCTTTTTTACATTCTTATTCTAATTGGAAGGTAATTTTTTTTTGTTGTGAAAAATGACTTTGGCAGATTGTAGCAAATATCGAAAATTTTCAGATCCCATGAATCAGGAAAAATAGTTTTTACGGGAGTATATGTCTGTCTGGCTTTGTCGTTGTCGTTGTCATAGTCTGTAAATACGGTAACAAATCAAGGAATTATCCGATTGGGCGTGGTTAAGAAGCATAGCATACAAGATTATTAGAAGAACTTTTTGAAATTGCTTGAAACGTCAAAAATTCCAATTTTGATTGTTCAATCATTAAAAAAAATTCTTGTTATAATTATTTTGTGATATGATGCGTACAGTTTTTGTTTCATTTGTTTAACCAACAATCAAAATAAATAATAAAAAATTTTTGGGACAGACGACACAAGCTGTGAAAGAAAAGAATGGACAAAAGTTGCTCACACTAAAAGAGTGAAAACTCATACCTGTGCAGAAATTGGCCAACTTATTCCCAAGTTCTGATCTGAGCCCGATCAGATTTTGTATATGTGGCCGCAAGGGTCTTGCAGTGGTGTGGCTCGCATCGGAGGCACGTGGGGCGGGGTTACAATAGACAAGATTCTGTCAATTTTTCTGTTGTCGTCATCATATCGTGTTTTCACATCGAACTTGAAATGCCAAAGGCAAAGAGTACATTGCGAGTTCGGAAGCACAGAACTGTTAGTGATATTTCTTATATCCGCAATGAGGACGAGCATAAACATCCGAAAAGCGCTAATCTCCGATTAATTCGAAACTTCCTATACCTATGTATTTTGACGCGCTGATCACAAATATGATAGTGAAAATATCGGCAAATTTGATATTCAAGGCCAAAACCCACGAAAAATAGAATTTTTTCAGGTTTTCCCGTTTATTTCAGTCAATAATGATAATTTACAAAAAAGTCTTAACTAAAAGTTGTAGATCTTTCAATTACACACATTTTATATTAAATAAAATATGTTTATACCTTACGATTGATATTTTGCTAAAAAATATACAATAAATATGAAAAATTACAGAAAAAATTCAAAATTTTTAGCAGGTCGCTTAAATTTTATCAAAAATTGATTAAAATTATAAAATTACGACAACAATATGTATTTTAAAAATATCTAGTACTTTTTACATATCTTTGGAATATTTTTAAAAGACTCTTCAGATATTTATATTTTCAAGGTCGAGTGTCATATATTGCGAAATGAGTGACTTTTGAGATTAGGGACGTCTGTCTTCATTTTTTCCTCTCAAACTGCACGAAAACCATTTCCATTCCGAAAGTTGTACGTCAACTTCCTTTACTTTATAGAAAATATATGAATTTTCGGATTAGCAACATTATAGATTAAATGCTTTTAATATTTTTTTGAACATAACTTCACTTTAAAATATCATTCCACGTGTCCCATGTCTGTTAGTCAAACAGAAAACATTAAAAAAGAATAGTAAGAAGATTCAAAAATATTTATATTGAAATTAATTTATGAATGAGTGTGTATGTAATAGTATTAAATTTGAACATTGTTTTTACAACATAATCGTTTTTTTTCCGCAATGAAAACTCTAAACGATAAATTCAAGGAATACAAACAGTTCAACAATGCAGAATATTGAGAATTGAAGTTTTGTAAAACACAAAGTCTAAAAAAAATATTTATTAAAAACACGTTTTAAATCTGACTATTTATAGAAATAAAAATAGAAAGGGGCCATACATGGGCCAGATCGGGCCCCCATTTTGGATGCCCAGATCTGGGCCCTGTCAAGTAGACTGTTTTATTAACGGTCTGGCTCTAGACAGATTCCCCTATCGGGGCCACATTTTTCTTGATTGGGGCCCGTTTGACGTCCCACCAAAAATTCTGCACAAGTACAAATTTAGCATTAATCATTTTTTGGTATCACGTGTAGTTTTTTCTTTAATCGTAAAGAATGAAATTCAAAATCAAGTTTTTTGAATAATATCAATTGTTTAAATACAATTTTTAGAACATCCTTTAGATCAGATTTAAGGGGAAAAATAATGTTTAGTTTATTATTTTTAGCTAATATGCATATAATTTTACTCGTGTCCTTGAAAAAATTGTAACAGATTATTTTTAATTTACACTAGACGAAATTCCTACAAAATAATTAAATCTTTTAACTCTAAAATATAAATTTACGACAAAAAAGTTAATTTCTAACGTGAATATCTTTAAATCATACTCGAATTATTTACAAAAATTGTATTGACAGCATGCGCATTTTTTTAATGCTTTGAAACGTTTTTAAACCTTTTTAAATATTCCTTCAAAATTAATTTGTTTTAATAAAAAATCTCTTTATATATATTCCCAAGAATTTAAAGGGCCTGTATGCAATATCTTTAAACCTTTCAGAATCTTCAAACAAATTTGAAAGTTTTACTTAGAAATTTTTAAGAATATACTTTATTAATTTTTTTAAAAATCTTTAAATATGTTTTAAACTGTACTGTTAAACTGTTATGTCAAAGTACGAAGTTTGAAATTTATGTATTACAAATTCTTCTTGTTGGTTGAGAAGTAATATTCTTGTTTAAAAATTTAACTTTATAATTTTCTGCTAAATAAAATGAATTTATTAAAAATAAAATAACAATCGTTTTAAACTACACATGATGTTGCATTAAAAACAAAATAGTGATTGTACTTTGAAGCAAAAAAAGTCTCGTTTAAAAGAAAATAGTTGAACTTTTAAACAAATAGTTGTATTTAAAAGAAATAAAGATAAGTTTTTGCATGCACTTTTTATTTAAAAAATGTTAATTTATAACTAAAAACATTACATTTTGATTATAAAAGATAAATTGGTAATCCAACATAAAGAGTTTTCACTTATGAAATGCTCAAGAAAATTATTAGATTTTCAAGAAAATAATGAAATTTTTCAGGAAATAATCAATTAATGAACAAATTCTTTAATTCGGAACCTATTAATATGAATTTTGAATAAAATAGTTGTTTGAAAAAAATTTTTTAATCGAAATGGAAGAGTTTTCAACAAAAAGTTGCATTTTAAAAAAAAAAAGGTGACTTGAACGAAAAGCGGTTAAATTTCTTAGAATAGAATTAAATTTTCAAAAAAGCAGTCCTTTTATACCCAAAATTTTTAAATTGCATGCCTAAATAAATGAATTTGGAACAAGAATGATTTGTTTTGAATACAAAAAGACGAATTTTCTGTCTACTCAGACGAATTTTTAACAAAAACGTTATATTTTTGACCAGAAAAGCTGTCTTTAATCAAAAACAGTTTGATATTTAAAAAAAAAATAATTTTTAAGAAAACAGAGGAATTTTTAACAAAAAAGGCGAATATTCAACGAAATGGATTAATTTTTCAGTAAGAAAAATTATTTAGAAAAATGAATTGTCAATGAAGCAGTAAAACTTCGGAGCAGTGAAACTTTTTACAGAAAAACGATTTCTTAACGAAAAATGTATTAGTAAATATTTAAATCAAACAAAAGAAAACAGACTGTAGGCGAAATAATTAGATTTTCAACCAAATGGTTGAATGTTCAATAAAAAAGATGACTGTTAAAAAAATATGATTAGTTTCATATAAAAACAACAAAAACAAACCGTTTTTAACAGAATACATGGACTTTGAACTTGAAAACATCAAGTAAAAATAGAAAAATGGAAATTTTTCTTATAAGAAATTTGAATATTTGACAAAGAAGAGAGTCAGTATTAAAGCAGTGCAATCTTTAAACAGACAAATGCATTTTTCACCTTAAATATTAATGTTCTATCAAAAAGAAGAATTTTTGATAACAAAATTTTATTTCTATTTAAACCGAAGAGGTTTTAACTAATATAGTGAATTTTATACCGAAAAACTTAATTTTTATAAAAGTAGATAAAAATTAAAAAGTTACAGCATTTAAAAAATGGCTGTGATCACCTTTTGTTAAATTAAAAGATTCAATGTATGGATGATCGTAGTACTCAGAAATTCGCATAATTCATTCTGACGACTTTTCTAAATGAAAAGAAAATTAACTGAGTTAGAGCATTTTCAAGAGAAAAAAAGGTGCGTTATTTCTCAAGTGACCTACTCAATAAGTCTCAATAAGTGTGCTGCCCGAGCGAAGCGAGGGCAGTACTCACACTTGTTGCTATCATAGCCTTTCCACCCGAGTTGTGCACGCTATTTTTACATTCTCAACAAGAGAAGGTATTAGAATTGTGTAAAATTTGACCCCTCACGGTTTTCGGCAAATGTCCACGTTTCGAGACCTCCTAAATCCGAAAAACATGTTTTTACGAATGTGTCTGTCTGTGTGTATGTATGTGTTGTGACGAGGTGTTCTCCGTTTGTCACATAAACATAACCTTACCGTCACCGGGATTCTGCTAAATCTAGCACTGCCCATTACATTAATTAGTGAAGAACGGAAGTTCTTATTCTCAGCGAGCAC
>NC_046663.1:1750738-1754574 GCF_010883055.1 Belonocnema kinseyi | reverse complement strand
CCTTGGAGGAGATTATGTTGAGAAATAAAAAAAAAAAATTCTTAAAAACGTTGTTTTTCTTGGTCAGGCCGGAAACTTATCAATCCACCCTCGTATATCTCTGTCAAAATCAACTAAAACAATAAATAAGGAAACACTTTGTAACTGGACGAAGGACACCTTAAAGCTAAGTGGAATAGATACATCGGTCTTCTCAACACATAGCACGAGATCAGCTTCAACTGCGGCAGCAAAAAGGCTCGAATTGAATCTAAATTTAATAAGAAGTACTGCAGGTTGGACGAACAACTCGTTAACATTCGCAAAGTTTTATGAGCGTGATATTGCATCAAAAGATGAAGATTTCGTCTTGGCAATCTTGAAAAATAATAAGTCTTTATATTTTTTCTGTGCGAATTTAAGCTGATTCGCTGAGTTTTGTAGATTATTAATTCTAATTTGTCAATTAAAATTAATAAATAACAACTGGTGATGTAAGTAATTTTTTATTTTCGTAACTTTAAACATCTACACGTTGAGCTTGAAGGAGGAGGCGCAAAATACAATTGAAAAATTGAACGAACTTACCTTAAGTGAAGTTCAATTTTAACTGTATGAGCGCCTCCTCCGAAAAGATCAAATCCACCCTAATCCTTCAACCCCTTTCTTATGAGTGGCTCATAAACCCATAATAAACGTCAATATAAAAATTTCTGGCTTTAAAATAATGAGAGCAGTTCGAGATGCGGTGGCGCACGAAGGAGGAAAGCCGCGACAGCACACAACTAATATTCAATTTCAATCGTTACCTAATTCCTGTCCATTTATTTGGAAACGATGTGCATAAAAAAACCACGTCGCTGCTCGTCTTTCGTGAGGAGTCGATACATATTTTGCGCGCGAACACAAGTTCGAAATCAACCAATCAGAATCACCATTACAACAGAAACACGCAGAAACTAGACTTATTTCGAACAGAGCATACGGTTGGCTAACCAGAGGTTAAAAATTTATGGTGGAACGCGTTACAAGTTAATCGTGATTAAAACGCTGGAATCGGCCCTAAGACTTCTTTAAGATTACCATAATCCAGAAAAGGACATGCAGGTGTTAAGATCAGTGGAGCAATGGTAAGAAAATAAAGGTGAAAAATTCAGTCGAATCCCGCTCAGAATATTGCAGCGAGTTTAACTTTTCTTCAAGTTCTGTTACCTAATTGCGCCAGTACCGCAAAAAGACATTTTGATGTTGGCGCGGTACTGGCACAAAGTAGGCTCCAATGTTGGCCTTGATACTGTCAAACTTCCAAAAGATAACTTAGCACAATACTGGCAGTCAGTACCGGACCAGTACTGATTTAATATTGGCATAAACACAATATATGCATGGCATAATCTCGGCCTAATACTGGTATTGAATTGTCATGGGCCTGGAATAATACTGGCACAGTATCAATCTAGTGCTGGCAAAACAACTACTTTTCGTTATAGCAAGCCTTCATGATACTGGCGTTTCATTGGCGTAGCAAGAATACAATATTGGCGTAATGATGGCTGTTAGCTGGTGTTAGGTCGTCATGGTAATGATTTAATACTGGCAAAGTGGCGGTAGAAGAACGGCATACACTTGGCCTTAATCTGGCGTGGAACTGACTACGTTTATAGTAACAATTGGCTCAGTATTGCGCCTGGACTAAGTTAATATTGTTAGTTATGGCACATGGGACGCTTTATTGATGGCTTGGTACTGGTAAACTTACGAAACTTAGTACTGAGATATTATTAGCATAATACTATGCCGCACTAATAATCCAGGACTGGCATAATGACACACTTTTATCGACGTCATATCTTGTTAGGGTAATCGACAGCATTGGTTACTCAATGAATCTAGTCTCGGGAAAAGTTCGGATGTCAAGCCATTTCGAGCACGGACACCACTCGGATGGATGACCATCTGGGACGTACGACCAGGTTATGTATTCAATGCTTTTATCTAATACAGAGTGAGAGGGTTGGTTGTATAAAATGCGACTGAACTTTGGTGAAAGTTTTCTGAAATTTGCCTCTTCACTGTCCAAATGTCAAGGAAAATGCGAGTACTTCCAATAACGTTAGATGCATCTGCGTATTATCACTGGCTCATCGGGATTTTTAAATAAAAGGCATAGTACAATAGGTTTTGTTGCAATGTTCCGGGACTTAAATATATTACCAGAAAATTACAATAATAATAATCGTTGCTATAGATGAAAAAAATGGATAATTATTGAAGAATTTGCTTTGAAAATTTTAATTATCCAATCTGATATAAAATAATTTGAAAAAATAATTTAGAAACAATATTTAAGACATGTTTACTCTTAGGTACATACATTTTTCCAAATAAGTAGTTTTTAAAGTAAGCGATAAAGTATGTGGAGACGGTGGCAATATTAAGCATCTTTGTAACGTCTCTGTTAGATTAGGGCGATGAACAGCTCGCACTTCTTCCTTGATTTCTTCAACCTTCTTGTAGAAATCTTACTGAATGCTCCTCTCAAATCCCTCCAAATTTGAATCTAAGGCTTGTAGCATCACCTTAATCTCATCTACAATGTTTTATAAATATAAAAAATATCTAAAATATGTACACTACTGATGAGAATTATCTACACGCTTGCGGTTTTCGAGCTGTAGCTACTAATGTGCCTTACTTTTTATATCATTAACTTGGACTTTTTCCCTTATAATACTGCGAATGGGAAAAAAATTCTAAACCTGAAAACCTCAGTTTTAAGGCAAAATCTCAGTTTTTGAATAAATATTCTTAAAAATCGCTAAATGTCGATATTTTAGAAAAATTGGAATAACTATAAAAAAATCCTTTTTGTAAAAAATTCACTTGTTAATTTGAGAATTCATAATTTAAATTTAGATTGGTTGAAATTTTTTTTCAGTACATATAGATTAAGTTTCTAATTCATATTTTGGTTTGAAACGATTTGGCGCCAATGTTTCCGTTTCGGTAAATGTTCATCAAAGCCAATGTCGAAGACATGCCTGGGATAAAATTGTGTCGCTTGTGTATTTAATTAGGGTGAACTTTTTTGCTGAAATTCTGATTAGAAACATTTGGAAATATCTAATATTATCAAAAATATTTTTGAATATTAATTTTATATTTTGTTTTAAATGTATTGAGGTTGAATCAATATATTTCATTAATATTAGCCCTTGATGGATGAACGGTAATCTGAATATTGTCTCACTGTCAAATTTTTTTAAAGAAAATATATTGAACCCTATTTTGAAATACGTGTAATACTTCGGTAAGAAGCGCAATCTAATGATTAAATGAAGAACTTATGCCACAGTATATTTATTGTGTAGTAAAGGATTTTTTTACTTAACTTCTGGAAATACGATCTCAGCATTCATTAAATGAGAAGCATAATATAATTCTAGTTGATTTAAATGAGTGAACCATCGGACGACACGTTCTGCAGCTTCTAGTCTGAACGGAATTCTGCTATGAATTCGACGGATTCACGTATCGAGCAATCGATTGTTTCGATTAACCACTAACTTCACGTTTCAAGTCCAACAGAGAACACTGCTCGAAGAAGTCCTTATCTGTCAGAATTATCGCAGAAGCACTTCTGCCAGTACTCAGCCTGTATCGAGCCAACGCACATCATAATGATCTTGCTGGTAGATAACCGGCAATTGACTTTTGTGTTTTACCTGTATTGAGCCTGTACCGAGCCAACGCACGGTAGGTACGAGGGTAGTTCAATAAGTCCTTAGAATGACCAACAGATGGCGCGCGAATCGCTCCAAATCATCTGTTTTCAGTCAGCACCACTCCCGACTAGA
>NC_046663.1:1749513-1750638 GCF_010883055.1 Belonocnema kinseyi | reverse complement strand
TCTGCAAAGATGCAGCATTCTACCAGCGTGACCTATCGATGGCCTGGATTGATTATCGGAAAGCTTTCGATTCGACTTCCCATAGACTTATCATCTGTCTTTCGGAAATCGTAAAGGTTCATCCGCAAATAGTTGGGTGCATAAAGAGATTGATGCCGCTTTGGAAAACCAGATTTACTATCTCATATGGAAAAAATCGTGTGACAACTAACAAGGTCACCTTTCAGAGAGGTGTCTTTCAGGGCGACACCATGAGCCCACTTCTCTTTTGCCTTACATTATTGCCAGTATCTCTAGCACTTCGCCATTCCGACGGGTAATTGTGCGGCAAAACTGCAGATCGAAAGTGCATGGTCACTCATGTATTTTACATCGACGATCTTAAGATCTATGCTAAAAATAGAGAGCAACTGGATCTAGCTCTGGGGATTGTCGAATGAAAATTTGGTCTTCCGAACTGTCGGCGAGAAACAAAGTATCTGCAACGAACACGCTTGCCGTCCCGGTACTACTCTATTCATTTGGAGTAGTTCCATGGACGAAGAACGAGCTCAGATCTCTTGATATCGGTACAAGAAAGGTTATGCACATGAACAAAAGCATGCATCTTAAGTCTTCCGTTCCGCGACTGTACATCTCGCGCCGTCAAGGGGGTCGCGGAATATTGAGTCTTGAATGTCTTCACATCAGGATTATTCTGAGTACAGCACATAGAGTTGCAAATGGAAGAGACCCTCTTCTTAAAACGGTCAGGAATCACGAAGAAATGGGCAAAGGAGCATTTCTATACAAAGCAGCGGAGGAGGCTGCTGAAACAGTCGGACTTGACTTCAGTATTAGGGGTGAGCAAAATGCATCAAATCTAATCTGTCTCGAGTACTCACTCCTGAAAGCCCGGATTAAGAAAGCACAAGAGAAAAACTTTCGTGAACAGCTCCTCGATAAGAGGATGCACGGTATCTTCCACAGAAATGTGAAGGGTCAGTCAATGTCTGGTGAGCTAACGTTTGCTTTCCTTAAATTGCCAGTAGACACACTTGTAGGCACTGTCGGAACTTACCATTTGTGCTAATTGGCGTATTGTCATCTGTCAACAATATCCAATACCAAACATTTCAAGTTTCA
>NC_046663.1:1739941-1749413 GCF_010883055.1 Belonocnema kinseyi | reverse complement strand
GGGCGCATACTTTGAATAAAATATTTGTTATCATTCTCTTGAAATAAATGTGTTTTTTTCTTGAAAAAGTACCGGTTTCATATGTATACACCTGGTATATTATATATATTTATAATTTGTCGCGTCACACGATTAGTCTTGTAATTCATACAGCTTTGAAGTGGGAATGAACGAGATAACGTAATTCGATAGTTTAGATTCACGTAATTTACTTCGTTACTAACTAATCTCTTTTTCTTTTATTAATAAAAAGAATGTGTTTTTTAACCAGATGTTGGCCTCTGATTAATTTGTGGTTGTGCTCCTCCCCACCCCCAACCCTTTTATTGGAATCGCTTCCTTAATTCTGTTAGGAGTATATCGCTATACTCAAAATGAAGTTTTTATTCCTAATACATTATAGAAGTTTTATTCTCTTTGTTGTTGGAATTTCTCTAGCGTTAAAATTCTGCCGTTAGTCAGGATATAGTTTCGAGGCCAAATTATGTGTTGATAGTGTGTGTCTTTTTGTGTTTGTGTGTCTGTAGATGTTTAGTTTGTCATCACGATAACTTTCGAAAGAATTGACAGATTGGATTGGCCTTTAGTATACTCTGTATGTGTCCTAAAATAAAGGCCAAATTCGTGAACCAGCCATTTTGGGTAAAATTTCAAAAAGTAAGCGTATTTTGAAACTTTTCAAGAACCCTTTTTTTAATTTAAAATTTTTCTATACGGATATTCATATTATTTAAACAGACAAACAATGCATACTAGTCACTTTTTTCTACAAACCTAAAATTTACCAGAGTTACAGCGTTTGCAAAATTTCAAAAAAGAAACGAAAATCAACATTTAAGCCAAATAACATTATTATAGCATTATTTTGGCTTTTGTCGACAGAATAATTCAGTTTTTTCAATGTTAGTATTTTCAGTTGAGAACTTAATGACAATTTCAGCAAAATTCATAATTATTTGATAAATCTATTTTTTTTTAACAAATATAATAAACAATTCCATTATTCGAGCATCTTTCGACGGAAAATTTATGTTTTTCGTTACCCTAATTAAAACTGTTGTAATAGGAAAAAAACAAATTTCTCTGTAGACAAATGCCTGATTAATGCATTTTTTCATCAAATTTGTTTATAGGAATGATAAAATTTATCAACTTATCATGAATGTTGCTGAAATTTCGATCAAGTTCCCATCTAAAATGACTGCCATTGTAAAAACTGAATTTTTCTGCCGACAAATGCCCTAATAATGCATTTATATATTAAGAAGGTTTAAAAGATCATAAGATTAAGAAACAAATTATGATTTTTCATGTAAATATCATAAAGTTTCAAATTTAAAAAAAAATGTACATCACAAAAAACGAATTTTTCTGTCGAAAAATGACTGATTATTGCATTTGTTTTTAAAATTTCTTGCTATATAACTAGAACAAACGTATGATTATGTAAAATCATAGGAAAAATTTTGTCAACAAATATTTTGTTTACAAGAAATTTTGTTGTTTAATATCATATATAATATTGGATTACCTTTAGCTAATAGTGGTTTATGAAACTTAGGCGATTTCCACACTTTTCCTTTTATTGACGAGCACTGTGAACGTCAAATAGATAAAATGGCCATTTTTTATTCAGATTTGTTTATTTATAAAAAATTAAAAACCTAATTGAAAAATCAGGCTCGACACGCTAAACTAAACTTTTCAGTTAAAAAATATGTTTGTTTAAACTCATTTCTCAGGTTAAAAATTTAACTATTTTGTCAAAAATTCGTTTTTTATTTATTAACTAGTAGTCTTGCGCGCGCCTATTTATCTTTTTATCAAAAAGAATAAACCATAAGCTTATATTTTCTATGTTATCAATATTTAATTAATGTCACAAAATATTAGTATAAAATAATAGAAAGCACCATGGGATGAGTTCTGTATCTGAAACTGCAATTAATCTTTTATAATAGGAATTTAACCAATTTTATATTTTTTGGTAGAAAATCAAATTGAACTATTTTATTCCAAATGAGCGTTTTTTATTAAAAATTAAATTGCATCTAATATTGATGAATGGCATTTATTACAATTTTGTAACTCACGTTGATGATAATAATATTCTATCAATAAGGAACTTAGCATTTTTAAACCACAATTTTTATAAATGAATTTAGCGAAATGTTTGCACGCTCATTATAATAATTAATGACTTTGTAGGTAGAAAAACACATGTAATAAGCTCGTTGAAACCTGGTAAACTCTCGCCTGAAAATCTTGGTCAAGTCTCCCCAATATTAGTTCATGCGTTCAATGTCATACAAATTTGAGTAATACATAACTGTTTCATTATTCCGATTTAGGAAAAATCATTGCACTGTTATGTAAAGAATAACGCGATATATGATTACTGTACGAATTTTTATGACTACCTAATCAAGATATTTGCTTCTTTATAAATAAGATAATATGAAAATAAGGTCATAATAACGTGTCCTTCATCATAGCCAGATCATAGTTCATTGGAATTAGTCAAAGGTACGTGAATACCTTGCTGGATTTCTCTATGCTGGAAAGTTTAAAGGTATAAGTAGGACAATAAACAAATCTGGCAACAGTTTTCGAAATGTTATCTGCCCCCTAACAAAAAATAGTACCTGGTCGTCCGTGTGCAAGGGCGATCGTCTTTTCCTTCACGGCTACCTGGGGAACCTTCCCCTTCCACTGCCTACCGACACTACCCCTCACTGGACTCGAAGTTGCGTCAGGCCCTCGATTTTAGGTTTCCCATAAAGATTAATACTTTTGACCTTAAACTTACCCATTTACTTGCTATTTCCACGCCTATTCCTCGATTAAAATGCTAATAGATCGAAAAAATCCCTGACATTTTGACGAATTTGAGAATATAATCGTAAATATAGGTAGATTCTCAACAATTTCGATTAGAATATTAAATTTTCATAAGCTCCCCATTGCGTTAATGCAGTGAGTCAAAATAAATTTTGTATTATTTTTCGTTGGTAGAGCTGCTGAAAATTAAAAAAAAACCCGCATTTTTAGAAAATTAATAAAAGAGAATATTATTTAAAATAACGATCACTTTATAATCGCTGGGGGATTGTATTGATCGTCAGAAATAAATGTTATAGAAATTGATGATGTAAATTGTTGGCTTTGGAATTAGGTGAATTGAAAACAATTGAGTTGTTGTCCCTTTTGGTTCCATTTTAGAAATTTCCCATGGAGTTTATAACTCTAAAATTCGAAGATTACAAACAATCTTGGATAAAATTGAAATTGTTTCAACTTTATTTGTATAATATTCGTCTTTTTAGTTATAAAATTATATATCGTCGTTTTTTCAAAAATTGATTTTTAAACTTATAGTTAAACTATTTCATTTATGTTTGCACTTTTTTCTAGTTGAAAATTCTATTATTTGTTTACAAATTTGTGTATTAAGAAGTCTTGTTTCTTGATAGAAGATTATTTTTCTTGGTGGAAATTTCACATAAATATTTATATTTAACTATTTCATTAAAAATTAAACTATTTTCTGGAATTGAAAATCTACATTTTTATTAAAAATTTATATTTAGAAAGATTTCAAAAGATGACAAAATTTTATGGAAAATTAGAAACTTTTAAGATATTTTTTATATTGCAGGATTGATTAAGAGTTTATGGGGAAATTTTCAATGATTTTTTTCTTTTATAAATTATTTTCTACAGAATCCCTAAAAAGAGGTTAAAACCAAAAACTTTCTTGAAAGAATAAAGAAAAATTGAACAATTATCGCTTTAGAAAAAAATCGATTAGGTTAAAAGATATTTAGCAGTTTAGGAGATTCAAAACTAATTTAAATAGTTTAACAAAATATATATTTTTGAAGATCTTGAAATAAGATACTGACGTTTTTAAATGATCTTTAAACTTTTCTGATAATAAAAAAATATACGTAAGATTCCTGTAAATTTTTTAAATCATTTTTCATTTTAAAAAATAATTTTAAATGAATATTTACAAAGATTTCAAAACAAATTTTGATGTATAAATAACAATTAAACAATGATCGGTATGTGGAAACTCAAAATAAAAAGGATTTAACTTATTATTTAATCTTTTAAGCTTAACAAATAACAAATTAAAAAATATTCCATAAAATTTTCCAGAAAATTTAGGTTTTTCAAGATTTTGAAATTGAAGTTTAAAATTGTTTAAGCATATTGAACGGCTGAAAAAGAAAAAATAAATTTGCCTAAAGTTCCTAGAAATATTAAAGATGAGTTTATATTTTATTATAGCTTCTATTTAATTATATATTCACCTGTTTCAAACGGAATCTTTCAATACAACATTTTGAAATTCAAAGTAATAAGGTTCATGAATCTTAAACTGAAAATGTTAAAAAAAAGAATAATATGTAAATTTTATAAATTTCAAATTCTGTGTGTGTGAAACTCAATTTCTTTAGAATCTTTATATGGTAAAATTATTCTATTTCAAATTAAAAGCATTACTAGTCCCATCAATTTATATTCATAGAAAATATTTCAATGAAAATTATTGCAGACTGATACATAATCAATTGCAGTCAAATCTCACTTTTAAAACGTTAAACAGGGTAAAATTTGCGAAATTTTCAATTTCCTGTTTAAAGGTCTTCAAAACATAATAAATTTAAATTCTAAGCTTTCCAAATTAGAGTAATATATAGACATTCTGTAAATGAGCATTGCGAATACAAAGGGATTATAAGTACAATGGATGCTAATTTCAAATCTGAGGTATACCCGCCTCTCATCCGACGCGAGATATACTGGGTAAAGGCAAGTGAGAGGTAGCAATGGTGGGGGTACACTGAAGCAGGAATTAGTGCGAGGCATGCTATGACCCTAGAGTCTAGACCTCTTCAATGTTTCTATTTTACTACATGAGCCTTTTCTAACAAGATTAGAAATTCCACAATACCCGACTAAAACGAAAAACTAATTTTCAGAAATATGTAGATGTTTTGTGATAATGTCTGTCGACTGTAGAAATAAAGGCATTCTAATTACCAGGAACTCTAAAGGTACTTATGCTAAAAATCAAATGTCCGAAAAAGATAGTTTTTCTATTATTTTAAGAATCAAAATAATATTACTAAGAAAGGAATTTTCAATACTTAATTTAAAAGCGATTTTCACGGTTGAATTTTTGATCACTATGGCTTCTTACAAAATTTTAGAAAATGGCTCAATTTTATTATATGCCTCATTTTTCGGGGAAGACTTGAAGATTTAAACATTTATTTATAATTAAAAAAAGTAAAACTTTAGGGCATATTTTTGCACAAAAATAAACTGTTATTTATTGAAATTCAACCCTTTTATATGGTTGAAAAGGCACGGTGTGAAAAAATTCTATCACAGAAACTATTATGAAAATACTTAATTTTTGTAGGTATTTAGTTTTTTCATGAAAAAATAGTAGTTTTTTGTGAGGGGTCATATATAAACTATGTTACCAAGATTGGGACCTTGTGTATTCCCCTCCATGTACTTTTTCGCATTGTTAAAAATTTGTTGTTATTAATAATACATTATAGTATGTTATATTTCAGCAAGTCACTTTTAATTTTTTAACATAATAGTTAAATAAATTCCTAAGAACTATAAAGAATAGATTTGTTTAAAAAATTACTTTAAAAAATTGAAAAAAGACCTGGAGATATTTCCGCACTGGGTCCAGGAGTATCTTCACGTTTTAGATATAGAACTCATCCCGAATTTGCAGAGAACAAGACACTAGGTTATAATTTTTAGGAAATTATTTAACAATTATGGCAAGCAATTGAAAAATACTTACTGAAACATATCGTACCCTAAAGTATTATAAATGCAACAATTTAAATAATGCGGAAAGGTTTTAAAAATAACGTTTAGAAGGAATGAAAAAAATGCTATTGCTGAGACGAATTCAGGGCTGTCCTTAGATTTTCGCTAGGACTATTATTATGTTTTTAATTCAAAGCACAAGTTTCAGATGTATATTTATATCTGACTTCTGGATCGAGTACAGTTTCCGTAATTTTGGTAGATTTCAAAGAACTGAACAGATTGGTTTACATTTTAATAAATGAAAGACTATTAACTATAAAAACTACAAAATAAGTAAGACAGTACTCTCTGAATTCCCTGGAGTTAAAATGTCACTGCAAGATTGGTGCGAATGCTTCAGCCACTCCATTACAGTGGTTTAGCCACACCATTGAAGTGAGCAGCTTGACTGTTTCCGTTGGTGTGAATCTTTCACACCAAAATACAGTGGCTCTTCTCACACCAAATAAGAGTGACCATGCCTGTCACACCAACTGGTGCGACAACTTTGTGATGTGACACCAACTGGTGTGAAAACTCGGTGACGTCATTCCCCCACCAGTGCAGTTTGATGGAAGCGCAGTGGCGAGAGAAGTGGTGGGAGCAGCGCGTCGTGTTAGCGTGCTTTTCACTGTAATTTTCCATTTTCATGAGTAATACTTTAACTTTCGTGGTAGAGTAGTTGGCACATCCGGAAGCTTGTGCAATTAAATTGAGTTTTGCGCTGTGATCAATACTTATAACTTTGTGATAGTAGGTGTCCTCGAATCACTGTTATATTTCAGTGCGTTATAGAAAATGTGGATGCGGTTAAGGACTAATGTGAAATTACAAAATGTGTTTCTTTAGGATTTTTGTAAAACTCCTGATGCTTTGGCGAAATTTTCGGAGTCTAAGGAAGGCGATGGAGCCGCGTCCATGTTGTGCTGCTATGAAGGCCATCCTAGTAAACGTTCAAGAATGCAGCGCTTCACTGACAGTTAGGTGAGGATACATGTCAAATATTTTACTTAACCTTTTAATAGAAGTATTAAAACGTCCAGAAGAAAATGAACTAATTAAAATTATAATTATAATAAATAATTGAAATAATTAAATCTGATTTTTGCTTCAGAATGGAGAACAGTGACGTTCCAGAAGAAATATAAATTTAATTAATGTAAAATTTATAAAATTGTATAAGTGCGAATTTCATTAATATAGGCACTCATTATAATTATACAGAAAATAAAAAATTTTTTAATGCAATAAATGTTTTTATATTCTTTTAGCGTTTATCCCCTTTTAAGTAATTTATTAAATAAATGAAATCCATACAGGCCATGTGAAACCACCAGTCAAACCATTTGAAGTGACCAGTCACACCATTTGAAGCAACCAGTGACACCAGTTGTAGTGACCACTAACACCAATTGCATTGAGCAGTGACACCAATTGTAGCGACCACCCACACCATTTGGAGTGACCATTCACACCAATTGCAGCGACTAGTCGCACCATTTGGTGTGAACAGTAACACCGTTTAGAGCGACTAGGTAAACCACTTGGAGCGATTAATCACTCCAAGTGATACAGTCATTTTCCACTGCAACATAGTGTCACGCTCCACTCCGAAGTGATAAACTCACTTCTGACAGGCCTTTCTTGCATGCCTTTTTTCACTTGGTAAACAGTAATCCACATATGCATTGGAAAGTTTCTCTAAAATAAGCCCAGTATTTTACGGGTATACAAGGTGTCTAGATTCCTAGAAATCCTTGAAACCTGGAGAGGTTTTTGAATTTTGCAAACACACCTTTTTATCACTAGATATTTTATTTTATAACGGCGAAAATAACGAAGCTAATATCGATAATATTTCCAAGCTTTTTATTTATTTCCAATTTTTTCTACTTTAACGAACATTCCATTAACAAATTGTAATCTAATCATTTTTATCTATTGATATTTAAAAAAAATTTAATTTCACTAGTAATGAATCGTATGACTGCAAGTTAGCTAAAACCGGTAAATCAGGGTAAAAGGAAGGGATTTTTTTGGCTGGTTAGAGTCAGTGACTTAGACAAAAATCTTGCAAAAGTCAGGAATTTCCTATTTAAATAATTGTCTATGATAATAAATTAGAAAATTTAATTTTTTTAATTAAATTTTTTTATTCAGTGTATAAAAGATTGTGTATTAAAAACTTTCCAAAAGATTGTATTATTTTATGGGCCAGTGAAAATAAAGAAATCGTCAGAATAAGCTTAATTAGAGTCATCGTTTGTGTTTGGAATATCAACTACACTGAAACTCTGATACTGAGTCGATTTTGGGACTGGCCTTGGTGGGGTATTACCCAGATAGAGGGCCGCACACCCCGCGCAACTCTTTTTACTCCTATTTTCGGGGTGGCGTCAATTTTTGGAAGAACTTTATCAGCAGATCCGATATCTAGAGTTCAATGTATTATATTATTAGTTTAAAATTAATTTTTCATTTGAAAATTTAACTATTTCATATTTAACTGAACACTGATTTTTGTTCAATGAAAATTCAACTACTTGGATAAAAGTTGAACCACTTTGTTAAAAATTAATTTTGTTTTCAAGTTTCAAATCTTTAGTTGAAAATTGAAATATTTTGTTTAAAATGTAGTTTTTCTTTCTTAAATTTTCTTATTCCAATACAATTATTCACCTAAAAAATGTAACTTTGTCAATTTCTTCTCTTGTTGGTTAAAACTGCAACTTTCTGGTTAAAGATTAACTCACAGAAAAAACTGAAGTTAAATTTTGTTGCATGTAAAATTTCCCGCACTTAAAGTTTTCATTGTATTGGGCGAAAGTTTATCCTATGATGGAATAAAAGCTGTCGTCTGCTACGGCATCCTTAGCAGCAATGGGAAAACGGCAAAGTATGAGTGAATTCGAGCTCTAGATTAGGGAAGCAGATTTAAAGCAACACAGAAAAAACAAAAGTTAGAATTTTTTCAGGCATGACTTGCAAATGGTTAAGAATTGAACATATTTCGGCGCAAGTTTCACTG
Source organism: Belonocnema kinseyi (assembly GCF_010883055.1). Lineage (NCBI taxonomy): Eukaryota > Metazoa > Arthropoda > Insecta > Hymenoptera > Cynipidae > Belonocnema > Belonocnema kinseyi. The sequence continues at coordinate 1,740,532 of NC_046663.1, read as the reverse complement.
AGGTTAGAAGAATAATTCTTATCTCGTCTATACTGCATCACGATGAAGTGAGCAAATTTCGGTAACACATGTAGAATCAGCAAACAGAAAATACGAACAAAAATTTGTCCTTACTGATATATCTCTTCCCAAATAAATTAGATTATTGTAGATGAATTAAAAATTATTTAATACCATTTAGCAAAAAGCGCAAAAAGAAACTGATCAACTGAAATATGGGAATCCCGAGTTCTCTCCAATTTAATGAAGTTAAACGGCGATAGATAGCGCTGGCATCGCAACTGTGTAGGTAATAGTAATTACTTAAGTGCGGCCTACATCCGCATTTGGCACAGGAAAATTAATAAGTTACTCACATGTAACTATACTAGTAATTTTATTGCAACTTAATAGTACACTGCGCGTACTAAGAAACAAGTAGAGTAGGAAGGCCAAACATGGCCGGAGACCGACTTAGTCGAGCTCAGATTGAGCAATGCTGGAGAGTCCACTTCCGACTTGCGTGCCTCGCCAGGTCGACCACGGTTCGTGACTATATAGATGCGAGGCTCGCTCGCTAAATCCACTCCGCTGAGTGGCGCAGTGGGGGTA
>NC_046663.1:1738613-1739841 GCF_010883055.1 Belonocnema kinseyi | reverse complement strand
CTTGAAATGTTTGGTATTGGATATTGTTGACAGATGACAATACGCCAATTAGCACAAATGGTAAGTTCCGACAGTGCCTACTAGTGTGCCTACTGGCCGCTAGATGGCAATACCGGTTTCATATGTATACACCTGGTATATACAAACCTGAGGATTGGCGCCTGTTCATTGATTCGTCGAAGCGGAGCCTTAAGGCAGTCCTTCTTCATAACACAAATAAGTTCGCTCCTATACCATTAGCGCATTCAACTGTGCTTAAAGAAGAGTATTCAAACATTGAATTGGTTTTGTCAAAAATAAAATACGAGGAACATAAATGGCAAATATGTGGAGACTTAAAAATTTTATCTACTCGTATGATACTAGGACAACAATCTGGATTTACAAAATATCCTTGTTATTTGTGTATGTTTGATAGTAGAGATAGGGAAAACCACTACAAAACGAAAATTTGGCCACTAAGAGAGTCATTTGAACCTGGAAAACAAAATATTGTTAAAGAGCCACTTGTGAATTCGTCTAAAATTTTGATACCACCTCTTCACACAAAGCTTGGTTTAATGAAACAATTTGTCAAGGCATTAGACCAAGATGGGGAATGCTACGAATATTTGAGCCAAGTATTTCACCACAAAACAGATGGTAAGCTAAGCGCAGGTATTTTTGATGGACCTGAAATTCGTACTCTATTTAGAGATGAAAACTTTGAAAGAACTATGAAAGATGATGAGAAAGCAGCATGGTCTAGTTTTAAAGATGTATCGACAAAATTTTTGGGTAACACTGAAGACGTAAATTACAAAACTATTGTAAAAAAAATGGTACGCAACTTTGAAAAACTGGGCAGATTTCAAGGACGATGGGGTATAAATATGTTGGCAGATTACTGCTGGATGATGAAGAGAGAAACATCTTCAGAAAGAGGTCAAAAGCGTGTCAGAAATCCTTTACGCCGGTCATTTGTCGAGAAACGTGTGCGTAAGCGTAAAACACTTTAAAACTTTATTTAAAATATTTTTGATTCGTGATCAGCGACCTCAAAAACCCCCAGTAAAGTATTTTCAATGTTTATAAATCGGTTTAAAACCGTATAACTTGATTTTAATGTCATTTTAATCCAATTTGAATCAAATTTTCACTTTTCGCGATTTTCTGCCTTTTCATCGCCGTATGGTGGGTTGAAATTTTTGTAAAAAAAAAATCAAAACATGGTTTTCGATGTATTTTT
>NC_046663.1:1736118-1738513 GCF_010883055.1 Belonocnema kinseyi | reverse complement strand
TTTTTATTGAAAATTCGGATTCAGCGTCGAAAAATACATAAGAATATATAGGTCTGGTCAATTGCACAGACACTTTTGTTTTTTTTGTGGGCCTGTGTTATAGTCATAAAAACAACATTAAAAATTTTTAAAAATTTGACTAACGAAACAAGCTACGAAAAAAATAAGACAAAACTTGTTTATCCAAAAAGGAGCTATAATTTTTGATAGGACACGCAGTTTTTGCTTTAGTCGTAAAAAATAACATTCAAAATAAAAATATTACATTTTTTTGAAAAAACTAAATAATCATCATTTTTTTGAAAGGACAAGTAGAATTTCTTTCAATCGTAAAAAATAAGATTAAGAATAAAAAAATTAAATTTTGGAAGAAGGACAGAAAAGACGAAAGAGGACGTAGGACCCTATATAGGTTCCTGTATTAGACCCTATGCAGATGCGCAGTAGTTTTTATTTAATCGTAAAAAATAAGGTCAAAAATAAAAAAATTATAAAAACAAGGAAATAGGAATTTGTGCGATTCAATTTTTATGCATATTATTAATTTTAATGATATACATTTATTGAAATAATACATTTTTCAACCCATCTTAAAATACAATTTAAAGCAAAATAAGAAACAATTATAAAAAGAATCATGATAAACACAATTTGCTCTTTACTTTGAAATTTTTTAATAAGCAATCCCAGACAGAGTTACATACAAAATGTATTATATTTAATATAAAAGTGTTGTGCATAATGTAAAAAAGTTGGCATGTTGAACAAAATTAAGTGCGAAGCACGAGATATGTGATGAGAATGTGTTCGTTAAGGCCAAAATCCCTTTAACAAAAAAGAGTTCAAAATCACAAAATTACAATTTTTGGTCCGTTGACCTTTGACTTTAAAAGGTCTGTGCACGAATGCGGGAGAAATGCAAAGACCGAGCGCGGAGTGCGTTTGCCATTAGTCGCGTTCCGTAGGTGCGCTCAAATTCTCAAGCGCGAGAAAAATACATCATAGAGCGCGGAGCGTGAGAACTAACAGTTGCGTGCACTAGGCGCGCTCAAACTGGTGAGCTGAGCGCGCAGCGCGCCCTGAGAATGTGCCCGCGTGGCTGGCAGATTTTTTTTTTATTAGAATTAGTTGAAATTTGACATATTTATCGCCTTTTCAACGTTTAATTTTCAATAAGGTAATTACATTTTCAACAAAATAGTCGGACTTGGAACTAAATGAATGAATTTTCGAGTAAATTGATAAATCAGCAAGTAAGAAAATAAATGATTAACAAAGTCTGTCAACTTTCAGCCAAAAGACACAAATTTTCAATCTGCAAGACGAATTTTCTACAAAGCAGTTGAATTTTCAACCCTGAAATATTAATTTTTTACCAAAAAGACAAACTTTCAAGAAAATCATTGAATTCCCAACCAAAGAGAATAATTTTCAATACGAATAATCAATCGTCAACAACAAATTTAAGAAAGTAGTTTAACCACGAATTCAATTTTCTAACCAAAAAGACGAATTTTCAGCATATCAAGATCTCTCAGTCAAGAGGAAAAAAAAGTAATTGAACTTTCATGTCAAAAGACGAATTGTTTTGTCAAACAGTTGCATTTTCAAACCGAATCTATTAATTTACCACCAAAGCAGCACAGAAAAAACGAAAGATAAAGTTAACATCGATTTTGGGTGAAAGATTTACCGCAACAAAAAATAACCTTGCCGGATAATTTTTACATGAATAGAAGATAATTTCCAATCTTTAACCGTGCCTGGATAATCTCCCGCCTTATAATCGCTCATTTTCATTCTCGATGTAGCTACAGTTGTAGGGTCTTGGTACCCCCACTGCGCCACTCAGCGGAGTGGATTTAGCGAGCGAGCCTCGCATCTATATAGTCACGAACCGTGGTCGACCTGGCGAGGCACGCAAGTCGGAAGTCGACTCTCCAGCATTGCTCAATCTGAGCTCGACTAAGTCGGTCTCCGGCCATGTTTGGCCTTCCTACTCTACTTGTTTCTTAGTACGCGCAATGTACTATTAAGTTGCAATAAAATTACTAGTATAGTTACATGTGAGTAACTTATTAATTTTCCTGTGCCAAATACGGATGTAGGCCGCACTTAAGTAATTACTATTACCTACAAATGATGACCCCGACGTGATCGCGTCATTTTTGGCACATGTTTAAAAACAAAATGGAAAACGGTAAAGGAGACCGCCTGTTCCACTCATGGAATTAAAAAAAAAACATATATTCGCTTGAAGGGGCACTAACAATTTTGCCCAAATTGTTCAACCAAGGATTCTTGTGCCATTGATTACTGCAACGATTTTCGGACCATGAGATCCCTTGTTTGGCGGGAGATGCCGACATGTTGAATGTCCTTCCGATGTCCTTCA
>NC_046663.1:1732695-1736018 GCF_010883055.1 Belonocnema kinseyi | reverse complement strand
CATAAGGACAACCGCAGGATTTCACCGGGAGCGGATGCTAACCTGAAAAATTACACCCGCTCCAAGCGAAATTTTGAAACTGACAATCAATACCAGTTTTGGTTAAGAAATCATGTGTTTTGTTAAAAATTCGTCTTTCTTTGTAGAAATTAAATTGCTTTATGGAAAATTTATACTTTTTCATTAAAAATTACATTTATCGTTTGAATTATTTACTGTAAATAGATTTTGGTTGCAAAGTCGTTTTGTTGTAAATGCAACTATATCGTTAAAAATTAAAATCATAATTTTTGGGTGGAAAATTCGATTATTCACTTGAAGTTGAATTACTTAGTAACCAAATTAATTTTTTCTTATTAAGGATTCATAACTATATTTGAAAACTCAACTATTTGCCTTTAAATTATGTTGAAAATTCAGCTTTTTTGTAGATAATACTCTTTTCGACTTTAAAATTAAATAATTTATTAAAATTAAATTGACCTTGTTTGGTAGAAATTTAATCTGTTTGGTTGAAAATGTATCATTTTTGGTAAAAAATGCAATTATTCGGTTGAAATATCAACTTTACATCTTCTTGGGTTTCAAAGTCGATTATTTCACTAAGAGTTGAACTATTTTGTAAAAAAATTACGGTTTTTTTTTAACAAGATTTTATAATTATTGTTAAAAATTTAACTATTTGGTTGAAAGTTGAACTCTTTGATGGAAAACTTATATTTTTCGCTTAAAAAATTCAACTTTTTGTAGATAATTCGTCTTTTTGACTTTAAAATAAAGTAATTCCGTTGAAAATTGATGTATTTTGTTTGAAATTGGTATTTTTTCCTACATTATTAATTTTCTTGCTCGAAAATTATTTTTCTTTATCTAATAATGTAACTATTCTAGGATTTATTAAAAATAAATCGTTTTTATCTGGAAATTGAACTATTCCATTTTTGGGTGGAACTTTATCCTGTACATAGTGTTAGTTAAAACACCAATTATTTGAGAGAATAGTAATTTAATTTGTTAAAAAGTAAACTTTTTATTCTTTCTCTATGCATTTTGCACTTGCCATTTGTAAACTCTTGGTAACCTTCCCCTTACTCTTTCCCATCTCTTTTCATCCAGCCATGCCTCCATCATTATGACTACATATCATTGTGTCAAATTTCTCATAAACTCCCTATCCTTTCTCTCTAATCCTGCTATATTCCAGTAACAAACCTTCCATTTATCCCTACTTTCGTTTCTCATCTTTTTTTCTTTCATACTATTTCTTATTTTCCTATCTTCCGTTCCTTCCTCTTCTAGTTTTTCTGCACCTTTCCCGTTTTTCTTTCTTCTTCCCCTATTTTCCTTAGTTTATACTGCATCTTCCTTTCTACCCATGTCAAATCATCCTCTATTCTCTCTGGATTACTATATAATAACCTCTTCATTGTCATCACATCCCAGTTATGTTCCCATTTCTTTAGTTTCACCATTACCATTATCTCCCCTCTTCGCACTTCTTTTTCTACATTTCGCGTTTTCTCTAGATGTACCTTAGCATTAATTCTTTTCAGTACTTCATCAACCCCTTCCTTCAGCTCCTTCCCCTCTAATCTTATACCCTTTATCACTATGTTTCATTTTTTTCCCCTCTCTTTCCTTTCTATTCTTTGTTCTATTTTCCTTAGCCTTTCCATCTCCTTATCCCCTCTCTCGCCCCAACCACAATCCTCGTTCGAGCTTTCAAGTTTCTTCATCCTACCTCTCATCTCCTCTACCTTCGTATTATTATCTTCTTCCTGCTTCTCTAGTTTTTGCTCCAATGCATTGGAGCAGTCATTTATGCAGTCATTGCAATGACTGCATCCACTTTTCTAGCTTTTCCTTGATTTCTTCCCATTTTTGTATTTCTTTCTTAACTTCAGACATTTCCCGCCTAATTTTCTTCTTTAATTCCTCTACCCTTTTTTCCTGCTTTTCTTCATAAATCCCCATTAGCTCTATCATCACTTCTCGAATTTCCTTTAGTCTTTCCTCTTCCATCGACACTTCACTTTCATCTACGCTACCGTCAGCACCCTTAATATTATCGCTCTTCCCTACCAAACTCTGCTTTTCCGGCGGCGATCTAAACATTTTCTGATATTTTACGCTCGCCCCGATATCTTCCTTCTCTTCACTGCTTTCCCTCTCTTCTCTCTTCCTTTTGATAAATGCTTCTATTGACCCTACGCTTTTTGCTCTTGATCTTTCCTTTTCTATAGTTCTTTTATACTTCCCCCTTAGCTTCCTTTCCTTTATCTCTTCTTTCGACGTACTGAACACTTCCTGCTCTAACTCTGTTTCTTCCGCGGAGATACTCGCTCCGCTAGCTATGAATCAAATTCAAACTTTCCCGCCTTCTTTACTACCCTGCCTCTATCTACCGTCGCTGTCTGGTACCTGTCTCGCCTTTCTTTGTCGTTACCCAACCCTGCTACTACCAATCTGTCAACACAGTCCTCCCACCCTGTTACAAATCTCCAAACAAACTTCCACACAAATCTGTCTCAATCCTCCAAAATATCTATTTCCCCCTTGCAATCTCACAATCCCTCAATTAATCTCTCACATCCACACCCTTCTACACGCTTCCACAATCCACTCACCTCGAATTTCACCACAATATCAGAAAAACTCAGCATCAACAATTCCCTCTACTTTATACTTTCATGTCAGAAGCGGAAGTCGGAAAGCTGAATTTTTAACCTAATGTAACCGCAAATAGTTGAATTTTCAACTATAATTATGAATCCTCAACAAGAAAAAATTAATTTGGTTAATAAGAATTTCAACTTCAAGTGAATAATCTAATTTTCAAACCAAAAATTGTGATTTTAAGTTTTTTAACAATATAGTTGCATTTATAACAAAATGACTTTACAACCAAAAAATTTTTACAGTGGATAATTCAACCGAAAAATGTAATTTTTAATCAAAAAGTATGAATTTTCCATTAAACAATTTAATTTCTACAAAGAAAGACGAATTTTTAACAAAATACATGATTCTTCCACTAAAAATGGTATAGATTAATTGTTAGCTTCAATAATGTATTTTCAACGAAAGAGACGAACCTTCAAATAAAAGAAATACAAATTTTAACAAAGTAGTTGAACTTTTCATAGAAAAGAGGACTTTTGTGCAAAATAGGTACATTTTTAACAAAGTAATTAATTTTCCAATTAAATAATTGAGTTTTTATCCAAATGATATAAATTCCAAAATCACCAATTTCTTTAATTTCTTTCAAATGCGGATCAAGATATGAATAATACTATTTTAATATATCATAATTATAATAT
>NC_046663.1:1729962-1732595 GCF_010883055.1 Belonocnema kinseyi | reverse complement strand
TCCTTTTACGTCAATACAGTAAACTAGCCCTGAATCTTCTTTAAAATATTTTCGAAAGGTTTTCTCTCGGTCACGATATTCACTTACTTTAGTTCCCTTTGTTCTAAGTCTTACTTTATGATCAAGGGTCGAAAAAAGTTCTAGTTTTGTGATTCATGTAGTGGAAAACCTCCAAAACAGTGTCCAAAACATCGATTTTTTGAAAAAAATATCAATTTATCACGTTTATTGTCCACTTACGCCGACTAGGAGTTGTTTTTTGAAAAAAATGACTTAAAATTCGTGATCAGCGACTTCAAAAACCCCCAGTAAAGTATTTTCAATGTTTATAAATCGGTTTAAAATCGTAAAACTTGATTTTAATGTCATTTTAATCAAATTTGAAGCAAATTTTCACTTTTCGCGATTTTCTGCCTTTTCATCGCCGTATAGTGGGTTGAAATTTTTGTAAAAAAAAATCAAAACAAGGTTTTCGATGTATTTTTTCCCGTCGAATTCGATTCTGTAGTCAAAAAAATAAAATTTTTCTTTATTTTTTTTTTATTTAAAAAAAACCATCAAAAAACCGTAAAAAATGAGGTTTTTCGATCAAAATCCCATAAAAAAGTAGCTGGACCCTACTTTTTTATTGCAAATTCGGATTCAGCGTCGAAAAAATACATAAGAATATATAGGTCTGGTCAATTGCACAGACACTTTTGTTTTTTTTTGTGGGCCTGTGTAATCAAAAACTACGCGTCCTATCGAAAAGTGATAATTGTACATAGTATTTTGAAATCTTAAAAAAATGTGGTTTCAAAAATGTTTGGTACGATCAAATTTGGTATTTTCAACTTTTCGACCAAATTATAAAAGTTCTTGTGATCATCCTGTAGGGCTTTCAAAAATGACCACTTTTCTTCTCTTTTTGAATGTTAATCCAAAATAGCTGGTTTACGAACTTGTTCTTTATTTTTAGGTTTTAAAAAAGTGTGCCAAAGCAGAATCCAATCTCTCTCACTTTGATTATATGAACAGCAAGACATTAATAAATTGAACCAAATTTAATTAAATTGTCGAATTGGAGGAATATGAAACTTTCAAATAGTTTAGATTTTAGCTTCATGATTTTTCACAGTGATAAATTGAAAAATTACCAAAAAAACGTGTTTTGATCATAAAATCAGATTTTGTCGACGCATAGAAAATTTATAGACACAATCTTGCGAATTTAATTTTTTTTCTTATTGGATGCGAATACATTCTTTCACACGCATATTGTGTGGACCAGAATTTTACCAATTTGCTATATTTCCCTTCAGCTGAGCAGGTAAGCCGAAAAACATGGTTTGATAAAAATGGTTCAATATTGTCTGTCTCTCTCCTTGCTAAGTTTCTCTCTCTAACAGGTCAAAAATTTTACCAAACGAATCTTACCATTTTTCGGATATGAGGTTGTCTTTATACTTGCCAGGGGGCACTAGACTGTATTTCCGATTTTCTTATGGATGTCGCTGCAGTCATTGATGTGCTCAGCCAAACCTACCGTTTCGCCTTAAGTCAAGAGAGAGGAAAGATGTGACCTTAGTTGACTCGCACAAGACTGCACAAGTTAATTGCGACTGCACGCGAAAAAGCAACTTACCATATCGTTGTTCGTTTTGCGCGGGGTATAGTGTCAATTATATGTTTCTCACTCCGACTGAGTGTTATTTTCTACACTGTCCAGTGAGATTTTAAGGTTAGATTAGGATTTTGATAATTTCTCTGTGTAATTCGTTAGTATTTTCAACACTGGGAAGTTGAGATTTCGTAAATTTACCAACTTTACACCGGAACAGTGTATTTCACGAGAAAAAGTGCTTTATCGCACACAATATTGTAAATTTGACCTGAACGCATTAATTTGGTCTATAAACGATGCATGCTTTTTAATTATTTTTATTTTTTTGTAAAAATAGTTTAGAGGTAGTTACCCTCTTTAATGCTCTTTTTTCTTAAAAATATGTAAATACCTTCATCCTTTTTTGTGTGTGCAAGATATACATTCTTTGCGCTCAATAATGTATTCACCTAACGCTACGCACTCGATCTTTGTGCATAGACATTTAAACCTTAAGGTGAAAGAATCGACAGCAGTAATTTGATGATTGTGAATTCTCTCTTTTTAAAGCTTCTTTAGCTTTAACGAACACATTCTTATCAATTATCTCGTGCTTCGCACTCAATTTTATTCCTAAACTTTTATATCATTTCCATAAATTTATATTATTATAATTCGAAACTTGCATTGGTACCGTTGTTTAATTTCTAAATTGTACATAAGGACAAACGCAGGATTTCGCCGAGAGCGGGTGCTAATCTGAAAAATTCCATCCGCTCCCAGCGAAATCGCGGTAAAATTTCAGCCACAACCACGTCTCACAAACGTGAGATAGTAGGTTACAGTCTGTAACGGAATCAACACGACGATCCGGCAAAAGTTTCGTGCACCCTGAGAATACGGAGCGATCCAAGGAATACCGCCCTCTGCATTTTTCCCGTAAGTGTCTTAGCATATTTTTGACACGCAGGGATGCTTTTTAAGCTATTAGCAAGTGAAAGCTTGGCACCTCCAAGAGCGCCGATGATAAGGACGATCAGTTTAACAGAAT
>NC_046663.1:1723158-1729862 GCF_010883055.1 Belonocnema kinseyi | reverse complement strand
TATTCGGTTCGGTTTTGGTACATCTAGAATCAAATCGAAAGGTTTATGACAAAGCCACCGAGCGCGTCTTCGGGTTGTGGACCAGATTGTATCAAAACCTTCTGGTGGAAGAAGTTTCCTTCAACCCATCAGCATTTGGTTCGTATTTTCATCTCATATTTAAAGTCGGAAGAGCTGATTCCGGAGTGGTTGGTGGAAGGGCGCACAATACTCCTGCCGAAAATAGGCAACTTAGCTGACCCGAAGAATTACAGGCCAATCATTTGTCTGAACACACTGTATAAGATCTTGTGTTCCGCTACTGTACATCGCACGCCGTCAAAGTGGTTGCGGAATGTTGAGTTTTGAATGTCTTCACAACAGGATTATTCTAGTTACAGCACATAGAGTCGCAAATGAAAGAGACTCTCTTCTTAAAATGGTCAGGAATCAGGAAGAAGTGGACAAAGGAGCGGATGGACGGTGTCTTCCACAGAAATGTCGAGGATCAGTCAAGGTCTTGTGAGCTAACGCTTGCTTTCCTTAAATCGCCCGGATTGAAGTCTGGTACAGAGGGTTTCATTTTTGCATGCCAAGACGGTGTCATTTTCACCTTAACATACCGTCGCCACATTTTGAGCCAAGACATTCCCGATGATAGCTGCAGGGCGTGTCATGCACACCCATATTCACACTGATATAGACGTGTCATAGTATTTGACCACGTCTCGTTTCAGATCTGGGATCACTGGCTCAACTATGCACGTGCACAGTTGTCTAAGTAACATCAGTGCACGTGCACAATTGTCCAAATGAAAACTGTGCACGAAACAATGTATGCGTGCACAGTGTATTGTCGCACGACATGTATTGATCGATTTGCTACTTAGGTTAGACTTTAAATTTACGAAAATTGCTATATGATTGTTTATATTATGAGTGGTTTCTGTGACCATAAACGAAGCCTTGGTTTTCCTAAACTTTTGCCTTTTCCCTCTTCTTCTACGATAAGAAAGGGAGCCGGGCAGCGATACTTGGACATCTGTGCACGTCTAAATTTTTACGTTCATAGATGGGCATCTGTGGACTTGAAGGTGTACAGATGTCAGTTTCTTTACTGTGCAGTGCACATATGTCACCTGCATAACTATGCACGTTTATGCTTTCACATAAGAGTTTAAATTTAAATGGTCATTTATATCTAAGTATAATGAATTCGATGAATTCCTTGAATTCACGGAATGCCTTCATTTTGCTAAATGTATCAAATTTTCTGAAACCCATGAATTCTCTGAATTCGTTGCATTCCCTAACTTCTTTGAATTCCCTAAATTTTCTGCATTCCCTGAATTCCTTGAATTCCCTGAATTATCTAATTCTCATTAAGTCTCTAAGTTCCCTGAATTCTTGAAATCCTTGAATTATCTGAATTCCTTAAATTCTCTGAATTTCTTAAATTCTTAGAGTTCCTTGAATTTATTAAACCTAACAAGAGACTTATTCATCTCCCTATAGTCGTGGGACCGGTACCTCTAGAGAAAAAGGTTTTCTCTAAGTACATGAAGCTTTTCCTTTTGGTGGTTCGGAACCCAGCTTAATCTGTAGGTTCCCCTCCCACCATCAAGTAAGTCTGTGGGGGTGCGTAAAGGAAAAGAGAAGAATGTGCAACAAAAATGTAAACCCTTGGGGGACACATTAGAATCTTCTATTCCAACTTTTTGAATTTTGATCCAAAATAGATGGTTAAAGAACTCGATCTCTTTTTTTGGTCGTCAGAGGTCAAGAACTGTGTGGTGACGTAAATAGAATCCAAACCAATTATTATTTCAAAAGTTATCCGGTATGCGTTCGATGGAATCTGCGAGAATTATCTTTCACATAAAACCAATATCTAATTGATGAGAATGTAAAAGCGTAATAAACAATAGTAAAAATTGAATAAAGTCATAATACAGTAGTTTCGATATGCAAGAAAATGATACCGAATACAAGAGCATTTGAATAGCCGGAATGAATGGTAGAATCTTGAGTTAATAATGATCTGATTCGGGATCACGTTTAAAATCAAACCAAGATGGCTGAAATTTTTAGAGTGCTTTAGCTCATGTGCAACCTTTTTATGGTTTCTGATCATGCAATGTACTTGAAAAGTTGAAAAATAACAAAATCTAATATTAGAACATATCACGTGTTAAGTGTAGTTGTAACTAGCGTGCGGTTAGATACAGTTTTTAGGTTACGTCGTTATGGTTAGGTTATGTTAAGTTATGTTAGGATAGTTTAGGTTATGTCGTTATGTCGTTAACTAAATAGAATCATTACTGAAATATTTAAAAATGAAAAAAATTTTACTCAAAATCTTCCGGATTTTCCTTGACATATATGAGATCGTTTCTTCAATAACATGTTTAATACTACGCGTACGGCACAAAACAGGAAATTCAGGAAATTCAATTGTATATTGTCCCCGAAAAGAGGATTCCAAAATTTGTTAATATTACGAAATAATGTGAAAATGGACAGGATATCTCAATCCCTGATAAGGATAGAATAATGTGTTCAAGGTTAAAATCTTTAAAAAAAATCTACAAATTTCAATTTATGATAATAAAAGTTTTAATTCATCTGCGGCGCATTATAAACAAATCATTTTTAGGCCCTTTATAATTTTGCGATTTAATAATATGTTATTATTATTTCTAATGTTTAAACAGCATATCAGAAACAATGTAAGCAATCAGATTTTGCTACTAAATCAGAAATAATTTGCAGTCTCCTTGATCGGAGGTGCTGAATCAAAATTTTAGAATAGTGGGTTAGCATGTGCAAATCTTAATTTTTTTATGTTGCATTGCCAGTTGATCTCAAATTGTAAACACATTGCATGATTCAGCATATCGTAAAGACAGTCGAATTAGAGCAAAATCTTTGGCTTAATTCGTAGGTGCGGTATTTTATAATTTAGAAATTTCCTGAATAATATGACTTTAATCGAAACAAGAATGTCGACTAGTTTTCATTATTCATATAGTTTTAAGTTAATCTTCAGATATGGGATGAATATTATTATAAAACAGGAGAAGAATAATATAAAAGTCACTGGCATGATTTAAGCTAATTGTACGTAAAAAATCTCCTTGATGATTGAATTAATAATTGGGACACATTTGTGTTTCCGGATATCGGCGAAAAAGAAGATACTCCGCCATAATAGAAAACTTAAGGAGTTTTATTGATATTTCCTGTTTTTCGCCTGAACTGTTTTGTGTTTGAAATTACTAAAATATCACACATTGCAAGATCTTGAAATGATTTACTTTTCACCCAAAACCTAGAGACATTTAGTCATCATGTTTACAGGCAAATACTGTATAAGGCAACTCTAACGAAGAATGTCATCATTGCACAAATATCTTTGTCTTCCCCAAAATAGTTTCTTTTAGAAGAAATCTGCCCGCCCCGCGGGCACATTCTCGTCACGCGCAGCTCGCTTCGCTCGCAAGTTTGAGCGCGCCTAGGGCGCGCGACGGTTGAATCTCGCGCTTCGTGCTCGGTTATTTATTCTTTGCATTTGGAATGCTTGAAAAAAACTTTATTAAAAAGATCTCTTTTAGATGGCAGTATTTGTATGCGTTTTCATATTCTGAATTGTCTACTTAATTAAGTGTAGTTAAAGATTAAGTTTCTCAAAGCTCTGTAGGTCCACAAAATGGAATTTTTTATTTTCTATTATTTTTTGTGCAATCAAAATTTGAATTTTCGATTTTTGAGGAAAATCCAAAAATTGGTTATGATAATCTTGTAGGGCTTTCAAAAAGAAATGTTTTTCTTTTTTCGGATTTTTTTCATAACGTCCGTTTTTCGGCTTTAAATTTTGATTTTCGATTGATTAAAAAAATTTTGAAAACGCTATAACTCTGATAATTTTCTTTTTATCGAAAAAAGTCGTAGTTATAAATTGTTTGTTCTTTTTAATACTATAAATATCCTTACATAAAATTTTAAAATTCAGAAAAAAGTGGTCTCAAAGACTTTCAAAATGCGCTCACTTTTTGAATTTTTATCAATAATGGCTGGTTTACGAACTCGTCCTTTCTTTTAGGACCTAAATAAAGTGTGCCAAAGATGAATTTGATTAGTTCATTTTTTCGAGAGTTATCGTGTTTACGGACGGACAGCCGGACGGACCGACAGACAGACGCCAGCGTGAAAACCTGATTTTCGGATTCAGGGGGTCTCGAAACGTGGAGATCCGTTGAAAAACTGTGATGTCAAATTTCCGACAATTCTAATACTTTCTCAATCATAAATAATGAGAATGTAAAAATCTTGATTGGAAAAATATTATCTTGCTCTGCAGTTTGCCAGATGTTGGGAAAAGTTACGTACGCCTTCTTACTAAGTAAGTAATTATCTATTCAGAGAAAATACCTACTTGCTGTGCAGATATTTAATTGAAGAAATAAAGCCTGGCGTAACAAAGAAACTGATCAAGCAATTTGTATCCAACGGGACATGTACCATTGCACCCAAATGTACAAATACTATCTGGACACGTGGACAGTTAGTAACAAATTACTGAAAGTACAATTCAAATAAGTCTATTCGTTTAATGAATCAGTTGGTGAAAGTTTGAACTTGTCGACCGAGCTTAGATTTCGCTTTTTTGTATACCTCGAACGTTGTGAACTTGGCGCTTGGGATCAAGTTGTGCTCACGATCGCTAATCGCTATGTACGCACACTTTCACAAAAGTGACTCACCTATGTACAATTTTTAAACTCTATAACTCTCAAAATACGTATCGGACCAAATAACTTTATAGGGCTACTAGATTTGTGTAAAATTTGACCCCCCCCCCCACCCGTTTTGGTCAGATTTCTACGTTTTGAGACCCCCTCAATTCGAAAAACAGATTTTTACGAATGTGTCTGTCTGTATGTCTGTATGTATATATGTATGTCTTTATGTATATATGTCTGTCTGTGAACTTGATAACTTTAGAAAAAATTAATCTATTAGATTGGCCCTTAGTACACTCGTTAAGTGTCCTAAACTAAAGTTTAAGTTCATTAGCCAGTCGTTTTGGATGAAAATTCAAAAAGTGGGCACATTTTGAATATTTTTAAGACCACTTTTTACTTAATTAAAAAAATTCCTATACAGTTATTCATAGTATTCAAAAAGTCGAACAATCTATTCTAATTTTTTTTTTAAATCCAAAAATGACTAGAAAGCATTTACAAAATAAAAAAAAATACACAAAAATGAACATTTTATGCTAAATAAAGCACGATATGAAAACAGTAAAGAAACAAAAATATTGCTTTTTAAATGTTCTACAAGATTATCGTAACAACTTTTCGAATTTTCTTGAAAAAATGCACAATTAAAATTTTAACAGCATACAAAATAATGAAAACTTCAAAAATTACATTTTTCGACCAAACTATGCAAAAGACGGTAAATGAGAATTCAACAAAAAATGTGCATTTGAAAAAGATCTACAAATTTTTTATCAACCACTTTTTGGTAGGATGCGTAGTTTTGGCTTTAATCATGAAAAACATCTTTAACAGTAAAAAAATCTGCCCGCTGCGTGGGCACATTCTTATCACAATTTTTGTCTTTTAATTTATTTTTCAACTCGTGTGCGGGGTTTTAAAAAATTTAACTTTTCATGTAAATGATACTATTTTTTCGATTAAAACTAAAAATAGAACTTTCAAAAAATTATTCATGACAAATAAATCATTGTTACATTCTCATCAGAGAAGGTACTAGATATGTGTAAAATTTTGCAACCCGCCCCCCTTCCAGTTTTGGTCAAATGTCCATTTTTGAGACCCTCTGAATTCGAAAAATAGGTTTTCACGAATGTGTCTGTCTGTCGATATGAATTTATAGCTATCTGTCTATCAGCACCATAACTTTTAGCAGCAGAATAAAAAGTTTGATTTTTTAATGCCCTAGAAGATTATCATACACTGCAAACATATTTGAAATTCTAGTATACATGGGTATATTAAATTTCGTATGTTTACTAAATTCATTACATTTTGTAATTTGAGTATACTAACGTATACTAAATTTCGTTTAACAAGTTATTTGTATACTAAATTTATTAAGTGTGCAGTAAGTATCTTTTACCTATATGAATTTTAGAGTTTCTGTATACTGAAATTCATATACGTGTTTGCTATATTAAGCTGCGCAAGCGCATTTCGATTTACGCAATCATATAACCTGGCCGTCAGCCGGCTCGCTTTGAGGTTACTTGTGCTGGTATATTGAATAGATGGAATAGATCATTTGAAGCAGCCAATTCACCTGTTGGTTCACGAGGAATGACCTAATGCGGCAAACCTGTAGATCGAAAGTACAAGGTTACTCATGTATTTTACATGGACGATCTTAAGATTTGTGATAAAAACAAAGAGCAACCACATCTAGCTCTAGGAATTGTCGAACGATATACTAAGGAAATTGGAATGAAATTTGGGTTAGGAAAATGCGCCAAGGTTTATTTGGAGCGAGGAAAACCTAATGGCATCCCTGAAGATCCTGAGCTCGTTGATAGAAGCGCCATACGATACCTTTGCGCTGGAGAGACTTATACATAACTGGACGTGCCACAGAGCCGCATTCAGGATGTGACATCTATAAAGGATACTCTCCGAAGCAGATACAAACGTCTCATCCGACAGATTTGGTCTTCCGAACTG
>NC_046663.1:1721701-1723058 GCF_010883055.1 Belonocnema kinseyi | reverse complement strand
ATATAATTTATATTTTATACGTGAAGTAACGTAACCTCAAAATACACGCATTAAAGAGGCCCGCGAAGTATTCAAATCATGAGAATCGTCAGCACAGCATCGAAATCTGGAAATATTAAAATCCCAATTTCTTTATTTTATTTCACAGGAGATAGAGATATAAATAGAGCCGCCGAAGTGTTCCGACCAGCAATCGTGCACCTTCGAGTTTTCAAATTCAGAAGAGCAGAAATGCGTTGCGCGCGCAACCCAGGCATTTATATCGTCTCCTGCCATATTCACACGGGCATAGACGTATCATAGTATTGGACCACGTCTTGTTTCAAATCTGAGATCACTGAGTTGGGCACCTGCAAAATTGCTACGTGCGAACTAGTCCATTACACTACAAGACATAAGTGTAGTGAGTTTTAAGAAAGTTTGCTCACTATTTGAATTTTGGCCAACTTTTCTGGTGTTTCCAACCAATGCGTGAGGGAGTATTCGGCAGTATTTACTCACTTTTCATATGTTTTGTTTCCAACACTTCGCCTCCTCCCTCAGCTGAAAGAGTGAGGCGGAAGTTTTCCGTGCAGAGTGAGGAAGCGTAGCGGTGGAAACGAGACATCTGAAAAATGAGTAAATAGTAAATATGACCAAATTTCCCCTCATTGAGGAACCCTGGTCTATTCTTACATAAGTAAAAGTGAATTAAAAAATCATCCTTATAAGCCAATGCTCAAAAAATTTTTTTAAATTAACTCTTTCTTCTGATTAATAAATAATTATCAAACTTTAATAAAATGTCAGCAATACACACGAAAGTGATAGGTATACGAGGTGTGTTCAAAAAATAAGGTGACTGTAATGGTTTTCTCAAAAAATATTCATTTAATCCTCAATATTTATGTTGTCCCCTTCAAAGTAATTCCCCTGAGATATAATACACTTGTGCCAACGCTTTTTCCAGTCATCGAAGCACTTCTGATAATCATTTTGTGGTATAGCCTTGAGTTCTTTCAGCGGTGCAGTTTTTATCTCCTCAATCGTTGAAAATCGATGTCCTTTCACGGGTCTCTTCAGTTTTGGGAAAAGAAAAAATTCAATGTGGCCCAAATACGGTGAATATAGAGGCTGAGGCATGACTGTTGTGCTGTTTTTGGTCAGAAAATCTTTCACAAGCAACGATGAATGAGCAGGTGCATTATCGTGATGCAAGAGCCACGAATTGTTTTTCCAAAGTTTCGGACGTTTTTTGCGTATCGCCTCTCGCAAGCGGCGCATAACTTGATGATAATACTCCTTATTGACCGTACGACCTTGTGGTAAGAATTCCTGGTGCACTACGCCACGGTAATAAAAAAAGACAGTGAGCAGA
>NC_046663.1:1692530-1721601 GCF_010883055.1 Belonocnema kinseyi | reverse complement strand
CTGTTGTTGACGTGCTGGGACGTCCAGGGCGAGGTTCGTCTTCGACATCCTCTCGGCCTTCTTGGAACAGCTTGTACCACTTATACACATTTTCCTTACTCATAGTAGACTCACCGTATGCAACTGTCAACATTTCAAGAGTTTTAGAGCACTGGATTCCATTTTTCACACAAAATTTAGTGCAAACTCTTTGCTCCATTTCTTTCGGGGGAAGAAAGTCGCCGAGCACACCAAACTCTTCTAACCTTTTACGTCTCTGCCAGAAAAACAACACGAGCTATATAGTCAAAACTGTAAACATATGATCGTGACGAGTGTACCCTACACAACAAAACAAAAAATTTAAAAGTTAAATGTACGTAGCCCGCGAAAATTAAAAAGTCACTTTACTTTTTGAACACGCCTCGTATATAAAACAGTTTCAGATATTGAATAAAGTCATCTACAATTATAGAAATAACATTTCAGCAATTGTATAGAATCATCAACAGTTAAGAAAATTTCAAAACTATTTTAATCCTGCTCAGAATGTAGGCCTCATGTTGAATTTAATTTCACAACGGAGATTTTCACATGAAATAAATAATAATTTACTTACCCGTCATCTTGTACATCAATGTGGTTATTTACTAATTTCAACACAAAAAGAACCAGACCAATTTTCTGGTGCCGGGCGCCAGGTACCAATGGAGATGCCACAGGAAATTCAGAATTAGAGTTTTTAATGGTATAAAAAGAGAGCTTTTGGGTTGGTAAAATAAATTCCATCTCGACAGCTCCATAGAGGAAAAAACGTGAATGCAGTTTCTGAGAAAAATTGATTGATAATTCAATAGTAAATGTATAAGTAGTTAATAACCACAGTATAACTTTATACAAACAAATAACCGTGTTTAAATACAAGAGTCTGGAATAACTGTGTGAAAATACAGTGAAAGCGAAAGAAAAATATCAGACATCATTATTGAAGTTACTGAAGTTCAGGAGAAACGTATTCAAAAGCTTAAGTGCAAAAGAAAAACGGCAGACATCTGAACTAGATTCTGAAGTTTAGAAGGAACGGACTTTAAATCCAAATACTGAACTCTAGAATTACATTGATGTGAGAAATTGCGGCAGTTAAAGGCTTAAACCTAAATAAATTGATTTATTCAAAATGATCGGGAGATGAAATGATAAAGGTAAAAAAAAAATTTAATACAACGGCCGATCTTATGAAATACTTCGAATGATACCGAGCCGAATAGCAAAATGGCACCCACCTAATTTCCAGTCCACACTGACTGTTAAAGTTTTCAAGCAAATAAGATCAATCCCGCACATTAGAGCCTTCTTTTGGTTAAGCTGAAAGCTTCCGATGGCAGATTTCACAATACATACCCAGTATGTACGGTAAGCATTCAGGTAAAGCTTACATTGTTTGACAACTTTAGAGGCATGAGAGTATGGCCTGATGATAAAGAATATCGTTGAGTGTTCTGGATTCAGACTCATAAGTGTTTAATCACTATTATGGCATTCTGGAATCCAGCCAATCTATCTGTTCGGTCTAATGACAGAACACCTGGCAATCAGACAAGTGACAGTACCCAACGTTTTGAACCTAACCTCCCACAAATTTTAATACCTAGTTCACGGTTCGACTAGGAATCATATTTTATTTTTTAAAGTGTTAGGAAAATGATCCTGAAAGATTAGTCAACACTTTCTTGAAGCTACCTTATGTTTTAAATGTGAAATTTCTGTGCAACATGATTTGACTGGATGAGCGTTTGTCTTTTACATGCTAAAAACAAAGTATCACTTTACATCTATCAAAAAGTATTTTATAACAAATTTATAAATCTTTTGTAAGTGTTCAATTTTTGTCTTTGTATTTTTGCATCTTGCATAGTTTGGCTCCAAAATGGAATTTTTCATTATTTTTGTGCGATCAAAATTTGAATGATCAATTTGTCCAAAATGTTTTAAAAAAATTATTTTTTAAATATTCTAATTCTGGAAATTTTCTTCTTATCAAAAAAATCCATGGCAAATAATTGGCTGAGGAACTCGTCCTTTTTTACGAAATCCTTATAAACTATGCCAAAGAGCATTACAATTAGATAATTTTTTCAAATTTTACCGTGTTTACAAACTACAACGACGACATACTGACAACGACGTAAACATTATTTTTTCTAACTCAGGGGGCCTCAAAACTATAGCTATTTGTGAAGAAAAATGTTCAGTTTCAACTTTATTCAGCTAACGCTGTTGATTCTGAATAAAATGTGAAATAAATTGTCAGTCAATCGTAGTCGGAAAATACAAAAAGTTGGCCAAAATATGGTGTTATCGGAATTCCATAATTTTTTACATACATACGTTTTCGAGGTCACTGATTGCGATACTGGATTCTCCTTTCGGAAATTCAAAATGGCGGACAGAATATGGCGGACAAATTTTGGGAAAAGTCATTCAATATTTTTGAAACTCGGTATCAAGCTAATGTTCGTTTAAGTCAAATAATTTTTAAACATTTTGCGAAACAATTGCAATTTCCAATGGAAAATAAGGCATAATTATTTAACATATTAATTAATACTCATCCCACCTAGATCCATCATAATTTTAAGATTGCGAAAAAATTCTTAGCTTCGCAACTTTGTTGAAACAATAAGAAGAAAATATTTTGAAAAAATCTGTACTGACTTACATTTTCCTGATCGAATCTGAAAATTTTTACTTATATTTAGTTAAATGTGCCAATTTTTATTCCAGGAGCAAAATACTTCAATACTGAAATATTCGGCTTCTTTAAGCATTTAAGTTGATACCTATTTCTCTTATGTCTAATTAAAAAAGTCGATTTTTCTACAATTTTTCCATTTATCTCGGGTACAAAATAAAACTTTACTTTCGTGACATTTTCCGCTACAGCGATTTATTATTTAATCCCAGCCCTATTAAGAATAAATTTTTCTCTAATCTCGGCTGCTCTGCAATCCACAATTTTTAATTTATCGAAAAATGTGCTGTCTCGATGACAAGCGGTTTTCCTTTCATATTTAACCCACTGCTTATCATGCCAAGACTCTTTCAAGATTACGTTAACCCAGAAAATTACATACAGGTGTCAAGATCAGTGGAGCAATAATGAGAAAATGAAGGTAAAAAATCCAGTCGAATCCCGCTTCAGAATATTGCAACGAGTTTAATTAATTAATTTATTTTTTCAAGTTCTGTTACCTAATTACAAATAATAAAATATTTATTAAAAAAATAAAACTTTGGTGCAAAACACAAGCAAATTAAACATTTTAAAACACGAAAATAGACACAAATCAATTAGGATCATCAAACCTGCAATCATGGAAAAAGTGAGAAAATTAATTTATAAACATGTTTTTTGCTCATTTGAGAAAATATCGCGGGAATTTATGTTATTAACCTGAATATTTTGCTGTACAAACCAGGCTTTATTTTTCTTCAAAATAACTACTCTAAAAATTGTTTCTTTTGTTGTCAAAATGTCCCCCAAATATTGGCATTATTAGAAAATGTATATTTAGGGCTATCTGGAGTCCATTTTTTCATAAATTTGTTTTTTAATTGTGACTTTTAATGCATCACTATTTCAGTTTCGTTCATATGAATTTTATCCCTTTGTATTCTGAATCAGAATCTAAAATAACATGAGGAAGTTTTAGAGAATCGAAAAATTTTTGGGGGGGAAAATAAGAAATGATAAAAATAATAAATAATAATTATAATTACGCGAGTTAATTATGAAAAATTTTCTCCTCTATGTAATCATGAATGTCCGAGGCAAAATCTTAATACTCGGCGAGTGATCCCTGTATGCTCTCTCACGAAAAGTAGAGTTCTGCGCGAGGTTGGGGAGAGCTTTTCATAAATTCACAGTCCTCGGTTTCCTCGAAAACGCGCGAAAATTGTGAATTCGGAAATAAATAGGCTTTCGCGATCATTGAAGAGGCTTTAGCGAACACTTGTGAAACATTGAATATTTGTTTGAAACCTCGCTGCGTGCTCTCACAATACTTTGAAATCATCGGTGCGAACTCGGTTTGACAGAGCACGAAGGGAGTTATAGGATATTGCGAAAGCCTCTTTAATGTTCGCGGAAGTCTATTTGAAAATATTTCAGTGCAAAAAATATTTATTAAAGATTAATTTTTTAAAGCAATAAATATGGAAATTTAAAACTTTAAATTTCTGAATTTTCGTCACAATTTCAAATTTCTATATTTTACATACTCTTAGTGGAAACGTATAATCTAATTTCTTATCAGGTATCACGAATTTTTCCAGTGTCCAAGTTCCAAGGGAGATAATACTGTAAAAAAACTTTTCGACAAATGACACTATCACTGGATTTGATATATATCTGAAGTTTTGCGAATTTACCATTTACGGAGGGCCGCTAATCCGAAAACCGGGAAACGACCGGGAATCTTTTGAGATCGGGACGAACCGAAAAGTGTAGGTGAATCTATTTTTTTATAGGAAATTTTACAAATTCTTCGAATAACGATCTATCGAATCACTTGGAATATCACATACGAGATAATTGAATAGTAATAAGTTTAAATTCAAACTTTTTAAATCTTAAATTTAATTGTTAACTTTTTAAATTACTCCACCATTCAGCATATATTGCCCCATTCTAAAAGTTTTTACTTTACAATTATTTTATTTTGTATCTTTATTTTCAAACGTTAATTTTTAATTTTAAAAAATTAGCAATTCAGATTTGAAAACTTAAAGAGTTATAAATTAAAAGCGTTTGAAATTGAAAATTGTTCACAAAACACGTTTTACGTTCATCAACTATAAATATAAATCAATTAATGATTTTTCAAACTCAAATTTAGTTCGAGTATTAAAACTCATACAATAATTACTTTACCATAAAGTTCAACATCTTTTTTAAATTAACCAATTTACAGATTTTAACATTAAAATTTCTTTCGATGGATTTATGTCTAAAGTAACTTTTGAATTTCGCAAAAGTTAGGTAATTTTAATATTTTGATTAAGGTTGACATTAAGGAATTCTAGTTCTTATTTCGTTTTTTAAAAATTAAAAATACATTTTATAGGTTTAAAGTGATTAATGAGATAGAAACGACGCCATTTTTCTAGTTTTTTTCTTGATTCGAAGGGGGCATTTTTTCAATATTTTTATTGCGTTTACAAGGAGATTTTATTTTATTATCAATTTTGTTCTGAACTAGCAGACGATAATTAACTAAATATTTTTTTTACTGAGTAGAAGGGGAGGAAATATTGCTTTTCAATTTTTTCTAATTTAAAAATGGGACACTTTTTATTTTCAAATTTCGTATAGAACTATACTAATCCGACTATCTGTTCGAAACTTCAAAGACTTCAGATATACGTTAAATCAAAATTAATTGAATGTACGAATTATCAACCAAAAATTTAACAGTAAATGTTTGCAGCAGAAAAGTTTTAAATTTAAAAATTAGAAATAGTTGAATTTGCCCCAAAAATATAAATTTTTCATATATAATAGTTAAACTTTTAAACAAAATAGATTGAATATCTGCCAAAAAGTCTCTAATTGAAAAAGTTTATTTTTCAACTAAAGAGTAACATTTTCAACCACAAAATATTAAATTGTTATGAAAACAGATGAATTTTTAAATATATTTTGAACGAAATCGAATTATTATCACATTTTAAAAAAAATCTTTAAAAACGAGTAAAAAGAATTTCCTAAAAATCTTCTAGAATTTTCTTGACATACATTTACACAGTTTGTTCAATGACATATTTGCTACTACGAGCACGACACAAAATAGGAAATTCTTGATAACAAATCTATTTTCGTCGGTCCAAAGGCTTCTCTGCCAAAGCTTAAATTTTCAGTTGATTTCAGAATCATTATTAAATATTACAAAATTTTGTTAAATCTGAAAACGTTTTTTTTACATTCTTATTTCAATTGGAAAATAGTGGTTTCTTTGTGAAAAATGACTTTGGCAGATTGTAACAAATATATTCAAATTTTGATTGTTCAGACAATAATTAAAAATTAAAAATTGAATTTTTGACAAACCACATAAGTTATGAAATAAATTAATGGACAAATGTTAAATAAACGTTGTGGATCTTTCAATTACACACATTTTATATTAAATAAAACATGTTTATACACTATGGCCGATATTTTTCTAGGAAATATACGTTATTATGAAAAATTACAGAAATACTGCAACATTCTAAGCAGTTCGACTTAAATTGTATCAAAAAATGAATGAAATTATAAAATTATAACAGGAATATGTATTTTTAAAACATCTTATAACTTTGACCTGTTTTTGGAATATTTTTAAAAGATTCTTTAGATATTTATATTGTCAAGTTCGGGGAAATCCGACTTTATTTGTTCCTCTCAAACTGCATGAAATTCATTTCCATCTTTAAAGTATTATAGAAATGAAAATAAAAAGGTGCCAGATTAGGCCCCCATTTTGGATGCCCAGATCTTGGCCCTGTCGAGTAGGGCATTTCGTTTAGGGTCTGGCGCTAGACAGATTACACTATCGGGGCCACATTGTATCCGATCGGGGTCCGATCGGCGCCCCGCAAAAATTTCGCACGGGTACAAATTTAGCATTTAGAATTTAGAATTATTCACAAAATTGGATTAAAAGCATGCGCATTTTTCTAAAATGTTTTGAAACGTTTTCAAACCTTTTTAAATATTATTTAGAAATAAATTTGTTTTAATAAAAAATGTCTCTATATTCCAAGGATTTAAAGGATATGTATGCATTATTATGTCAAAACCTTTCATAATCTTCACACATATATGAACGTTTCACTTAGAAATTTTTAAGAATGTACTTTTTCATTTTTTCAAATCTTTAAATATTATATAAATGACTTAAAAGATTATGAGTATCCTTTGAAATAATGGGAATGTTTCTCTGAATTTATTAAAAAACTGCAAAATTTTCAAGCGTTTTGAAAAAAAATTAATTTCTTTTTGCTGAAAAATGATCTCTTTTAAACAATAATTTGAAGTTTATTCTTTTAAATAAAAATTTAACTAAATTAAGATTATTTAATAACTGATGTGTTTTAGCTTATTAATTCCATTATTCAGCTGAAATTTTTTAAAACGATCAGTACATTCATTTTTCAAAGTACAGTGAAACACTTGAATAGACCTCCCTTCTATAGTCATTCCGAGAATTGACGCCGCGCCGTAGGTAGGTATAACAGGAACTGCGCCGGGGCTGCCGGATCTGCTGTTGTCACTCAGGCGAGTATTCAAGCGTGAACACACAAAAGCGGAGCGGGCTATAAGCAAAAAACGAATTTAAGGAAAAGAAAATAAGAATTGTTTTGAATCACATATGTTGTTACATTAAGAATAAAATAGTTATTGTGCTTTCAAGCAAAAAAAGTCTCGTTTTAAAGAAAATAGTTGAGCTTTGAAACAAATAGCTGTATTTACAAATATTTACAAATAGTTGTATATGTTGTTAATTTATTACCAAAAAGATTACATTTTTATTAGAAAAGATAAAGTGATAATCCAAGATAAAGAGTTTTCACTTATGTAATGCTCAAGAAAATTGCTAATTTTCAAGAAAATAATTAAATTTTTCAGAAAATAGTCAATTAATGAATAAATTTTCTGATGCTGAATCTATAAAGATGAATTTTAAATGAAACAGTTAAGTGTAAAAACAAAATTTGAATTTTTAATTGAAATGGAAAATTGTTTAACACAAATTTTTTGAATTATGTACCTACAAAGATAAATTTTGAACAAGAGTGATTAATTTTGAATACAAGAGGACAAATTTTCTGTCTACTCAAATGAATTCTCAACAAGAGCGTTATGTTTTTGACCAGAAAAGCTGACTTTAATCAAAAACAGTTAGATAGTTAGCAAAAACTTAATTTCAACAAAATAACGGAATTTTTAACAAAACAGGCGAATATTCAACGAAAAGGAGTAATTTTTCAGTGAAAAAATTATTAAGAAAAATGAATGATCAAGTAAGCAGTCAATCTTGCAACGGAGTAGAGGAACTTTTCACTAAAAAGAAAAGATTTCTTAACGAAAAATGTATTAGTAAATATTTAAATCAAACAAAAGAAAACAGACTTTAGGCAATATAATTAGATTTTCAACCATATGATTGAATGTTCAGTAAAAATGATGAATGTTCAAAAAATATAATTAGTCTTATATGAAAACAAAAAAAAAACATTTTCAGGAAAATACACGGACTTTCAACTTGAAAAAATCCAACAAAAATATAAAATTTTCCGTCAAGAAACTTAAATTTTTGACAAAGAAAAGAGTCGTTATTAGAGGCTGTCCATACACGACGTCCGCAGTTGGGGGGCCGGGGTGAAAATATCAAAAAGAGGGACGAGTTCCTGCGTTCGAAATGTCCTTCAAGGGAGTAGGGGTCTGGAAATCGGACAAAAGCGGACAAGCAGTAGGGGAAAGTATAAAATTTCGGAATTTTTTTGAACGTCTTTTATGGTTGACCCCGTTAAAGCAGTGCAATCTTTAACTAGGCAGATTAATTTTTCAACATTAAATAATAATGTTCTATTAAAAACAAGAATTTTAGTTAAAAAAATTTTATTTTCATTCAAACAGAAAAAGTTCTAACTAAAATAGTGAAATTTATATGGAAAAACTTAATTTTTATCAAAGTAGTACAAATGTTTACCTACCATAGAAGTTAAGTTTTACCAACAGAAAGACAAATGGTCAAGAAATACAAACGTTAGTAAAGAATAAGAAATAGTTTATCAAGATATTTGAACTTTCAAGCGAAAGAGGTCAAAATTCAAAACTACGACTATAAATTGAAATTTGAACGTAAACTTATCATTTCAGTTTAACTTATATATTTTTTTAATATTAAATAAGATTTGACGTATATGTCTTCATGCATGTCTGTATGCCTGCATGTCAGTCTGTGAACGCGATAACTTTTTAAAAAGTTACTCTATAAGCTTGGCCTTTGGTGCACTGTTTTAATGTGTAAAACTGAAGGTCAAGTTCGTTATCAAGCCATTTTAGATAAAAATAAAAAAGTTGGAGCATTTTTGAAATTGTTGGGGCCACTTTTTTTAAGATTAAAAATTCTATATATGGATGATCGTCGTACTCAGAAACTCGCATAACTTATTCTTACGACTTTTTTCAATAAAAAGAAAATTAACTGAGTTACAGCTTTTCAAGATAAAAAAAAGAAAATGAATATTTCAAGTCGAATAACGTACTACGTGAAAAAAGTCAAAGTGAAAATGACATTACTTTCTAAAAGAACTGCAAAATTATCGCAACAGCTTTTTGATTTTTCGTTAAAAATCGAAAATTTAAATTTTTATTATCAAAGTAAAGAAAATTGAGAAAAAAATATTTTCAGCAGCCAGGAACAGCAACGAAACTGTCATGTTCACTCCCTGACACCTAAGAATCAAGTGATGGTCAAAATGCAAATTCATCACAAACATACCTTAAATATCCGGTTTTCTAAATTTATGTTTCTTAAATTTTAAATAATTAACTTTTTTTACTTGTTGGAGGCGTTATATCTCAAGTGACCCACTTGATCAGTCAGAGTTATTCGTCCTAAGTTAAACTTAAGCAAAGTGTTTTGCTATTGGATAGTAGATTACGGGGAAAAAGTTTTGTCATTCAGATAAGTATTGACCGAGGCTGAGGGGATGAAAGTTTTGGGATTTTCGTGGATATTGTCAATTTCTCCGATGTTTCACTCTTCTAATAGCTATGCAATTTTTTTAATTAGTACACTTTCGATAGGACTTTCCAAGCCCTTTTGATTGGCCCTACGCATTTGAAAAATAAATAAATATTTGACCTTTAAAAATGAAGTTCGAAAATAAATTTGACTTTTTTCGAAACAAGGCCGAAATTGGGACGTTGATGTTTCGGTCCTTAAACAAAGGTTCAATTTTTTCCTAGAAGACTGTGTAGATCAGAAAGCTGTCGAGCCCAGCGGCAAACCTTGGAGCCTTCGTGTTATTGTTTTTACGAAAAGTGATTATATATACTAGTATATTTAACCGCTCTCTGCATTTTACAGGGTTGGACTGCCACTATTTTAATAACTGCACTACTTTCACTAATAAACTAAGAAAAAAATTTGAATTTTGTAAGATCAAGTTATTAAATAAGAGGTCGGCTCAAGAAAGTGGTTTTATGGATTAAGTAAAATTAAAGCTTGGAGATTTTTTTACGTTGATGTTTGGTCTTCTATCTACCTTTTTTCGCCTTTTGCTATCTTAGTGACAGTTATTTTTACTTTTTTAATCATTTTCGTTTTTTCTCTCTTGGGAAGTAGTCGCATTCCGTGGCTGAAGAACATTTCTTCAATTGATGTCTCTTATCTTCAGTAGGTACATGTGCATGGTATTGCAAATTCCCTTTGATTGTCACTTCAGCATCGAATCTGCTCTTCAGATCTTTGGCAGTGGCTTCGTGATCTTCCTTGCTACTAAAAATGATTTCAACTTCCTAGCAGTACTTCTTTGCCCACAGAAATAGGGAAGAAACATCTAGGATGGAATCTTTAGCAGAACATTGTAGGCTAAACATTGCTGCATTTCCTTTAACTTTCGCCCCAATGCCATCACATGCTCCCTTACCATAAGCGATAGGATGGTAATGTCACTCATTTGGAAATCCGTAACTGCCTTGTGATCTAGGATATTAGCAAAATTACTCCTGTTCATAAAATGCTTACTTGCTCCATCTGAGACGCAGTTCACCTTTTGGACTGCAAAATTCGCATTAAGATAATTCACAATTATCTTTCGGAACTCATAAACGGCAACAGTGTCATGACTGAAAGCATTCGATATGGCTGCATGCTTTTCTGCTTCAGTTCTCCATATTTTAAATAGTAAATAACTACTGTAAACATTGTGGCCTGATCATTATTCTAGTGAAATTCTTGGGCGGAGTTTTGGAAAACAAACTTAAAGTTCTCAGCGAATTTAAATGAGATGACGAATTCACTATTTTTTAAAGTGATCTTCAGATTTTTTAAAAATAATGACTGCGTTCTAGCAAGGAAATAATTGGTTCTTAGCTTTAGCAACGCTTCACAAAGCTCATTCACAAATTCATCAATATTCATGATCAGCGTCTTTAAAGCGCATCTGTCAGTCTGAAATTTCCCTAAAATTTCGTATAACTCACTAAAAAATTGGGGAAAATTCTCTAAAATTTAGGAAAATTAATAATACCTACAATTTTTGGGAAAATTTCCCTAAACTTAGGGTAACTTATACGAAAGTTTTGGAATATTCCCTACAATTTGGGGAAGTTAGTCATTCCCACTAAATTCAGGGAATCGTTCCAAAAATAATGTTCAAATTGCCGCGTAGATCAGGTAAATTTTCTAAAAATGCTTGAGTGTTTCTGTATAGCCAGGAAGATATTTCGCCATAAAATATTTAATAAACTAGCACAATATTTTGACTAATTTTACACAGTTTTTTGAAAAGAAGATTTATTAATGTTAAAGTCATCTCAAACATTTGTAATAAATAATTATTAAGTTAATAATTTTGTATGAAAACACGTAACAAAGCATAATTACCTGGAGCAGAGACTACCGTCACCAACATGACGGTTCCTTCAAAACGAAGATCTTCATTGCTGCGTTCCAGCTGAAGTTTTTAAATAAATGAATATTCCACAAATTTTGAGAAATTTCCGTTACATAAATTTTTGCAATTCTAAGCATAGAATATGTTCCCTATTAAATCTTGGGTAAATTTTAGCCCTTTTGAATGATTCAAAAAAGTTTATGGAGATTTCCGTAAATAATGAGTATTTTCACAAAATATTAGAGAATGTTTCACAAATTTTGGGGAGTTTGGTTAATATTTCACACGGATGTTTGGGGAATTTTCCCTACTAAACTTTAATGCAAATCAACCAAAATTTGTGGGAATTAGCGTCAACAAAATTTTGGGGAAAATTCTCCAAGAAGTTCTTTATAGTGTAATTTCTTCGAAACAATTGTATAATCATATGATCTTCAGTTTCAAGACTCAACGGTCCTCCTTTTTTTGGAGTAGGCCGAGATAAAATCTAATGGTTAGCAACTAACTTTTCGCATTTTTATTTTGTCATTCAGATGTTTTGAATTTGACTATTAGTTTTCTGCAACTCCAACACTTTTGAACAAGTGAAAGAAGTTGAATTTTCTCAGCTCCTCTCGTTGATGATTTAAGCCTCTCTTTGATTTGATGTATTATTTTAAGTGCATTCTCATAATACTTGTCATTGCACAACAAAAAATTTATCTCAAGTTTCCAAAGGAGAAGTCTGGATCGTCATCATCATTTGACATGAGGATTTCATTAGTTTCAACATCATCAACGTCTTCATCTGCAAAAACATTATTACGAAGCTGAACGGTGTCATCTAAATTTGATGCCGGTATGTCTTTCAGTTAACTAAGCTCGTTCCTACATGAAGCACACATTTTTAATTTGTCAGGTAGTGTAGAAAATTGCGATCTTAAGCCTTCTGAAATACGGCTTGTATTTGGCTTCTTGTTATGATTCTCCTTCATGAAAGGATTGAAGCACTTTTTAGTCCATTTTCTTTGATTATTTTCGCCCTTGTAGGGGCCACAGCCAGTAGAAAACTAGGTTAAAAAATAACAAAAGGTAAGTATGGACAATTAATGCTTATATTATACCGTAGATTTTTGTTTTCACTTTGATAATTTTTAGTGCTTTGCCATTTAACGGATAAAATTTGAAACTCATCTCTCTTCATTCGTTCTCTATAATAACCTGACGAAAAAAAATTAAGAACAAGTTTTACATGACAAAAGCTCATTCACACGAGCATACAGTACTATAAATATTTGTAAAAACAATACAATGAAGTATAAGTACCACGTTGTGCTTTAGGTTACCAGATTTAGGTACCAGCGTCACGAGCGTATCGGAGTACTCGATGCTTATTTTCATGAATTAAAAATATGAATCCCACTTTCTAATCTAATTATTCTTATAGATCGAATATTAATTTTTTTTAAATGCGTAGAACCAATTAAAAGGGCGTAAGACGCTATTGATAATGTACTACAGAAAAAGTTTCTTGATAGCTATTAAAAGAGTGAAAACCGCCGAAGTAAACGATATCCACAAAAATCCCAAAACTTTCACCCCCTTCCCCTTGGTCAATAATTATTCAAATGACAACATTTTTTCCCCATGAACTACTATCCAATAAGAAAACAATTTATCTAAATTTAACGTAGATCGCACAACTTTGACTTTTTGCGTGGGCTACTTGAGAAATAACGCCCCATTTATTGTTATCAGACCACTCGGCAGCTCCCACTGACGACAGAGGTAAAGGACAAACTTTCGATATTGATCGGTCATACTCTGAAGTAGCGAACTTGATTCGAACAATTTGTCAGCGAGTTAATCTATTTCCTAGAACTAATTCCACAGAGGGTTCCGGAAAACTTGTAAGAGAAGCTCCTATCAAAAACTAACCCGGTCTTATGGTTGTTGTCTTATGGTTCCTTTCTAGATATGCCTTACTTGATGTTTTAATTGACCTATTACACCTTTCAGTTGGACTTGCCTGTGCACGATATTTAGGAGTTTTCGAATGTCTGATACCGAATTTTAAAAAAAATTAATTGTTGATTTGCTTACGTATTCTTTTCCGTTGTCTGTAAATAATATTTTAGGCGTTCCTCATTTCATAATTATCCCATTTTTTACATATTTAAGAGTTTCAAAATATATTCCGGGCCAAAAATAATTTTCAGAAATTTTTGCATACGTTTTTTCCATAACTGAGTGACCTGCTTGTTTATTATTATGATTTTCAATTAAAACTTGTTACCGTAGTTCTTTTGGTATTATTAATTTTCACGGGTTTGCTATCTAAATTTAATCTTGATTTTAAAGGGACTTCTCTGTAGAAATATAATTGGTTGTCTCGTATTCTCCAATTTGGATTTTCTTCTGGTTTATTTTTAAGATGTATCATTTTACTTGTATAGCAATTATCATCATTTTATTATAATCTTTTTCTAAATTTTCTACCACGCCTGATAAAATACTAGAAACTTTTATTTCATTTCCAATTAATCTTGATAACGCATCTAGGACATGGTTTAAACTTCCCTTTCTATACATAATTTCGTAATCGTACTCTAATAATTCTAAAGCCCATCTTGCTAACTTTCGAATCGCCCAGTCTGAGGCTAAACATTCTTTTTCTGAAACAGAATATTTGCGTTCTGCTCCATTCAAATCTCAAATTGCAAAAGCTATTACATAATTTTCGCCGTTTATTGTTTATGTTAAGACAGCTCCTAAACCTATATTAATAGCATTAGTTGCAAGTTGAAAAGGACTTCCAAAATCAGGACAGCCTAAAATTGATGCTGTCGTTAGGAAGTGTTTAATTTTCGTAAATGCCTATTTCTGGTTTTTAGACCATTCCCACATTACTTCCTTTTTCAATAGCTTTTGTAATGGCTCTATTATTTTAGCAAAGCTTGGGATGAATTTCTTATACCAAGAAGCCATTCTTATCAGTCCGTGAATTTGTTTAATTGTTTTTGGCCTTGGAAAAGCTAAAACTGGTTTGATTTTTTCTTCACCAACTTTTAATCCCTTTTATTTACTTAAAAACCCAAATATTTTATCTCCGAAGATGCAAATTCGCATTTATCCAAATTGTTAAGCCTTCACTTTTAATTTCATCTAAAACAGTTTTTATGTATTTCAAATGGTCTTCAAATTTTTTTGAGACCAAAATTATATCATCGAGATTACAAAATACATGTGGCTTTAATTCTGGTGTTATTATTCTGTCCACAAGGCGCTTGAATGTTGCAGAAGCATTTGTTAATCCAAAGGGATTCTTATAAAGGGATATCTTAAACTGATACATTTCTTTTCCCGGAAAAATAAAAGTTGTCATCGGTTTAACTTCCTCGTCTAACGGTATCTGTTGATATGCTGCACGAAGATCTATTTTTGACATGTATCTTGCTGATCTTAATCTGTCTAATATTTCAGATATGATCAGAATTAGGTTTAAAACTTTCTCAGTAATTTTGTTTACTTTTCTAAAATCTAAACAGAATCTATAATTTCCATTAGGTTTTTTTATCATTAAAATTTGATTTGACCAGTCGCTATTCGATGGTTCTATTATGCTTTCTTCTAATAGTATATCTAATTCCTCGTAATCAACTCTAATTTTTGGTGATGCATAATAATATCTCTGTTTTATTGGCTCACGTCCTTGCGCATATATTTTATGGCTAGTTAAACGGGTCGGTTTCAACTCTGTTCCCTGATCTATAATTTTTCATTTAATTACATTCTCTAATTGCACTTGCTGTGCTACATTCTACAGTACACTGCCTTCAGAAATTTCGTCGCAAAATTCTAAATTTTTCTTCTTTTCTCCCTTTACGCATATAACATTGTTATTTATTACCGCATTATTTCTAATATTATACCCATTACTGTTTCTAATTGCGAATTATTTTTCTATTATGAAATCATTTTTTCCTCTTTTCTATCGCTAACCGTCTTCAAAGTAGAATCCTGCTTCCCTTTATCGCATTTCAATGTCCTTTTAGATTCTGTCTCTAATTTCTTCTTGTTATCTATCATGCATAAATTCTTACTTATTTTACTTCTAGCTTCATTTATTTTCTTATCGCTCGCTGTGTTGTGACTAGCGTGCTTATCTAATCTCTGGACGCCCACGTTGGCGCAGTCCATTGTTGCGTCGCTCGCTTTGTAGGGTTTAGGATTTTGGGCAACAAGTCCCCATACACTCTGTGCCGGCTGGGATGCTCGCGGGATTGAGTCTAGTGCATCACCTGTAAGGAGGGCCTGGGTGGGGTGTATGGCGAAACGGGAGAAGAGACTTCGCACGGTAGCAAATGTCGTTTCGCAGGCTGACCCTCGTTCTGAATTTCAATTTACTTTTCTTGATTTTCCTATTCTTTTCATTCTCTTTAATTACAGGTTCCTGCATTTTATATACTTTCCTTCTGTAACATACTTAATAGTTGGTAATTCTGGTAATCAACAAATCTTTTTCTCATAATCCTTTTTTAAACCTAATCTTTCTATCATATAGGTTACTATTATTCCTATCGATCTTAAATCTGGTACCAGCCTCAATAATAAGTATTTTTCCGTATGACCTACTTTGATTGGATCCGAAACTTGCCCCGCGATTTTCAGTTTTTGTCCATTTGCCACCATCAGTGCGTCATTTATTGGTTTTTTAATTTCGTAATCTGAGTCTTTAATTGTTTTTAGAAAATTTTCACCTATATATGAATGAGTTGCACCGGCATCAACTAATACTCTGAATTTATGATCTTCGAAATATATCACAAGTGAAATC
Organism: Belonocnema kinseyi; assembly: GCF_010883055.1. Lineage (NCBI taxonomy): Eukaryota > Metazoa > Arthropoda > Insecta > Hymenoptera > Cynipidae > Belonocnema > Belonocnema kinseyi. The sequence goes on along the minus strand of NC_046663.1, from coordinate 1,705,133 downwards.
TTGTTTCGTCCGAGTCATTTTTGTCTGTGTCAAGAATTCTAGCGGTCTCTGGTTTTGTCTGCTATTTTTCGCCTTTAACAGCGACCGTTTGCATTTCCCTGATTTGAGGGATACCAGCAATCAGGTCGAAAATGACCTATTTTCCCGCAATCATAGCATTATTATTATTTTAAAATCTTGGATTAAAAAATTTTGAATTTCCATTTGGAAATCTAAGTTTGTATTGTTGCATGTTTTTTTGGTTTAAATACCTCGGCCTAAATTGTATTTTTTAATTTTGATTATACTTTCGTTGTTGTTTTCTATTTTGATTTTCGTTTCTAATATTAATTTGGCTCTGATTATTTTTTGCCTTTTTTATTAACTTTATATTCAATTCTTAAATTTTCATGAGTTTTTCTTAATTGCCATTCCAGACTTGGTCGTCCCATTAATTTTTCAAATAATTGTATAATTTTTGTTACAAAAGCAAGAATATCTTGGTCTAAAATATCCTCTTCGTTAATTTTGTATCCTCTTTTAAATCTTATTGAATTATTAAAAAAATAAGGTGGACTATTTTCTGTGTTATTTTTAAATTTAATGGGCCAATTTGACATTATTTGGAAAATAGTTTGAATCATTCGGAATGGAAACAGGGTTGCTGGAATTTCATGAATATTATTTTCTTTTACTTCTTTTCGTTCCCCATCTTTCTCTCTAATTCAATTTATTCTATTTTGTCTTCCGTTTTCGACTTGAGGCATACTTGACTTTCTCATTATTGATTACCTGTTTACCAGTCTCGGTAATAAGTATCCGTCCCTTGACCGCTACCCACATCTATATACTGTTATTCTTTTTCTTGCACCTGCTAACGAGTGCCTTTGGTTATCAAAATATAATTATTTTTCGTTAAAATAAACCGTGTTTTGTACATTTCTTGATTATTTGTTAATTCTTCTTCCCCATTCCAGAATTTATTATTATTTTCTATAAAAGAATAAATTTTGAAAGTTTCGTCATTAATTTTTGCGTTTTCTTTTTCTTGCCTTTTTATTTCTATTCGCAATCTTTCGCGATCTGTTCTTACTCTCTCTGCTCTATCTCTATCTATTCTTTTTTTATCCTTTCTCAGAGTTTCTTCGCGTTGCAACCGACTTTATTCTATTCGTTCTTTTTTCTTCTTCTAATTTTTCTACTTCTTATCTTTTGCTTTTTATTTCTCTAATTATCCTATTCGTTTCTAGATCACTATTTTCTAAATTAGTAGTATTTTCGTCTTCCATTCTCCAACTTCCTAACATGTTTTCAGTATTGGGGGATAGTAAATCAACTATGTTTATATGTATGGATCGGTTTTTGTCTGTGTGAGTTTGGTGAACTTTCTGTACACGTTTGTGTCGTCTCTCTTTCTACTGATTGAATATCTGTATTTTCATAAGTCGCCAGTGCTTGCGCATTTTCTTCCTCGTTCATTATTTCTTCTGGTAGCATATTTTGATTACTTTCTTCTACCTTTTCCACCGGATTTGCCATTTTCGGAATTATTTATATTTTACCTGATATTGGACGCATTCTATTTTCTTCATTTCTTTTTCCCTCTTTACCGGCTATCTCAGGGGTTTTAAGGGCCGAATAAAAATCGGCACGTTCACTCAGGTGATAGTCTCTGTTTTTACTATGGCGGATTCAAGTGTGGCCTATCAACGTGGTGAAAGCATTTACATGTGGTCGAAATGCTGGGGTTGTTTGGATTGCGTCACTGGTTCCTATTTGCACGCGCCAATTTCCGTTCGGACGCCGCTTCCATTTCTAAATTTCTTATTTATTATTCATATTTCTGCTAGTTTTTTGCTAGTTAGTTAGTTGTATCACGGGTAACGAGCCCCCTATGGAGCTACCTTGGCACTCAAGCTATAAAGCCTAGGGTGCAACACACTTAACTATCCCTGATAGTAGTTGACGCCTGACCTCTGGATGAAGCTCCTGAAGTTAATCACCGAAAGCCTTGTAGCTTCCTCAGGTTCCATGAAGTAGGACCCAAGGGTCCTGAAAACTGAAACTAGCCAACGGCGAGCACTAGCAGAGTGCATGAAAGGACATTTCATCATCCCTGTCATATTTCCTCTACTCTGCAGAGAGGTTATACCCTAGTTTGTGCATATAGTAGTTCAAGTGGTTATGTCCAGTGAGCATCTGAAACACTGTCCTTACATCTTTCTTTGGAAAACCTAGGAAATCCCTGGCTCCGTCCATTCTGCACGCATAGCCCAGGATGGACTTCGCCAGTCCTGTCGCTGTTCCTTGCAGAGCATGAAGCCCATTGCTGCTGTAGGCGTAGTCCTCGTTGCTTTCGTCAGGCCCCTAAACGCTAGGGTTTTAAGTCGTCGCAGCCTGTTCTGCATCGTTTTATATTCTGCCCGCGCCCATCAGACCGCAGACGCATGCATGAGTTTTTGTTTGGAGACAGCGGAGTGGAGCCATGCAAGCATTTCAGGCCCTACTCCTTACGTCAGCCTAAAAGCTCACCCTTCAATCCAAACAGTCATGACGAATTTCCTGCATTGAATCTCCAGGTGCTTTGTCCAGTTCAGTTTGCTATCTAGGACTACTCTCAGATATTTAACCGAGTCTGAGAACGTCAGCCTCCCGCCACAAAGAAACAGGAGCGTCTTCTTTCGGCATCTTGTAATTCTTCGTGAAAATTACCATGCTGGTCTTTTCCGGATTTACCCAGAGCCCTGAGCTATCGCACCAGAGCTCTACGATGCACAGCGGCGACCTTGCAAGGTCCAACAACGTTTCCTAATAAGCCGCTTTTAACAAGGATTACAAAGTCATCCACATATTCCTGAGTTTATATACCCCTGTTTATTAAGCCTACAAAGGAGGCCATTCACTACCATGCACCACAGGAGGGGCAACAGGACACCCCCTGCGGACACACCCGTGGCGCTACTCCTGTAAATAGACCTTCACCTCATCTGGTTTCGAGTCTTCTTCGGCGCAGCATACTTCCTATCCAGCTTACCAGCTGGTTTGATACTCCACAACTCAAAGCTTCTGGACAGATGACTTCTGGAGGGGTATAACTGAAGGTACCCTCTATATCCAAAAATGTTCCCACAGCATACCCCTTTTGTTTCAAATGCTGCTTCAATTTTGCCAAAACAGTCCTCCCTCCCGGGTTTGAAAATAAAGGCAACTCTACCGTCCTTCCATGCCAATGGCACATGTTTTAGAGCGATGCTTGCTCGAAATAACTTCGTCACAGGAGGGATGACAAATTCCAGGCCTTTTTGTAAAAGCACTCGGTAGATGCCATCCGCCTCTGGTGATTTAATGGGACAGAAGAACCCAACATCCCATTCCTTTTTTTGCTGTTTACGAACTTTGTGATGAAATTGCAATCGGCCCTCCTCATCTCTTGGCCCAGCCTTCTTCCTCTAGGTCAGTTTGAATTCGTTAAACGCTCAGGGAGTGAAATTTTATTAAGCGGTGCAGTACTGCTTTTTTGTCTTCGGCAAACTCGCCATTTTCAAGCCTTATAAGCCCGATGCGAGCTTCCGGGTTTTTCGCTAGGATTTTGTGAAGCCTTGCTGTTTCCGGAATATATTTTGATTTCTCACAGAAGCCTTTCCAGTCTTTCTCCTTATACCTACTTATATTTCTATTGTATTTATACTGAGCCGTCTTATAGATGTCCCAGTCTAAAGGCAACTTAGTTTTATTTGTCCTATTGCACAACGCACTTGTCTTTTCGCGGAGTTTCTCCAGGTGCGTATTACACCATTCTGCTCCTTTCTTAGACTTAACTGTGCTTGTAGAGAAATTATTTTCATACGATTTAGTCAGAGCTGTGTCAGAGATCTGTAGTCAGATCCTTCGAACAAAGCTTAGGCACAAAAATCGCACCCATGCCCTTGACAGATATACAAGCCCCTAGAGCTTTTTCGAGCAGCTCCTTATAAATGATACTATACACTGGCAAGCCGCTAATACTTTCCCTGTATAACCAGGTTTCTTGGATTAAGGCGAGCCCTGTCTGCATCACTGACATGCATCTGGCTAGAACCGCCGAGGCGCCTTTGCTGTGGTGCAAATTAAGCCGGGGCATCTTCACACGCTTCTGGTTCCCTTGAGGACCCCTGTTAGGTTTCGCCACGCTTTCACTGGATTGCCCCAAACACGGTGTCTATTTCAATGAAACTCTATGAGAAGAATATATTAAAGATAAAATGACAACTGTCAATAAATAAACTCTTGTTCTTAAGTGCAGAATTAATATAATTAATGGCGTTCTCTTTTGCGTATTGTCGAGAAAATAAAGAAAAAATAGATTATTGAATACTGTCATTAACAAAAAGCGTCCAATGCAGTTTAAACTAAATTTAATGAAAAGGATCTCAAGACTTTTCATTTACTGAATAATTTAAAACGTTGAAAAATTATGAGTGAGTCATATTGCATGAAGAAACTAGGAGTATATTAATCTTTTTAACATAAATTTTTATTTGAAATTAAAAATTGGAGGTTATGTTAAAGAAAGGAAGGATGTTTATCTGCTTAAACGTCTAAGATTTATAAATACCATATGTAGAAATATTTTCCGACACGTGAAGATCGCAAATAAAGCCAACTTACAAAATAATTGACATTGATTATAATCTTGAATGGAAGAATGGGAAGTAATTAAAAAAATTTAAATTGTTACACTTAAATATTTTATTATATGGATTACATGGATATGTTGTTTTCACAAAATATTTCACGATGCGTAGCTCATGTGACGAAGTTTCGTAGGAGGACAGTTTCCTGGATGTACTACGGCGGGACCTTTATGAATTATTATTAATGTTTATTATAATGTGAATAATCATATCGCCTTAAAAGCGTTATACTTCTTAAAGACTGTATTATATTTGAATTGTATATTTGTAAATTTTCAATTGGAACTACTTCACACTGAATTTCTTAGAGTAAAACTTTATCATGTCTAAAGTATTCGAGATTAATATGTTTCAAAGAACTATTTGTAAGAGAAGTATTTTATGATGATCAAAGAGTTAATTTTTCGAAAATAAAAAAATGTTTGGATACTCAACTTACTCATTTCACATTCTTTCAAGCAGTTGTGGTATGCTTCACTCACAGTAAATACTTTATAACCATCAGTTACGCAAAAGTACGGCGGTGCTTCATCTTCCTGAAAACGCACGTATTTTTCAGTTTACAATTTTTCAGAAAACGAATCGTTTTCGAATAAGAGAAAGCTTGTGTAAATTTTTTTTTGCTCACTTCACATTTCCCGCCACACAGAATACGGGCATCTTCCTAAAAAAATAGTTTTTTTCTTAAATTGAATATGTACTAAAAAAGCCTTCTCCTTTCGCCCCTCTATGAATAGAAGCACAGAACTGGCTATTGCCGATCATGCGCATTTCCATTAGGCTGCGAAAGAGAAATGAAGAGAAGAATCCTTTTCATAAAAGGGCTCCCAGCGGCGCGCAAGGAGAATATTTTTTTCAGACAAAATTTAATTTAAACAAAAATAATTAATTTATAGCTCTATTTTATCTGTAAATATGTTAATAAATTCTGTTATTCTCTGATGATAATGCATATTTTTAGAAAAATTGTTTTTTATCATAGTAATAACAGTAATAACAGTAATTTTACAATAATAAATAATTTTCCATATTATATTCTCATCAGAGAAGGCATTACCTAAATTGTTGTAAAATTTGAACCCCCCCCCCCCTCGTTTTTGTCAAATATCCACGTTTGAATCCCCACCTGACACTCAGAAACAGGTTTTTACTAATGTTTCTGCCTGTCGGTCTGTAGGTTTTTAGTTTTTTACCACAATAACTTTCAGAAGAATTGACAATTGGATTTATGTAATTGACGATTGCATTTATAAGATTTAAAAAAACACGAAAATTAACATGTTAGGCCAAACAACGGCCTATATAAAAAAACCTCAAGAAGAGAAAAACGGTGAATTTTGAACACCCTAGAAGTTTTTTGGGTGTATTTTTTCAAGTAGAATCTTGACGCCAAATGCTTTGAAAAACTCTTTTTGGGAACTATTGAGATACAAAAGCTATAGGTCACTAAAACTGCGTAAGATGTTCAGAAAGATAGATTATTCAAATTTGTTTTTAAACATATTCAGATAGTGCGAGTGCCGTATGAATTATTATTTGAAAAGTATAATTGAAGGATTTATTCAATCAGTGGAACAGACATATATACCGCCACGTATCTCGCCTTCTGCATCTGGTGACTGCGTAGAAACTCATCAGTAATTTTTAGTTTTGCGCTTCGAACCAGGATACACATTTCACCCAAATCGCGTCTTTTCTTCGAAGTTTGCAAATAAAGTCCAGATCCTTAATTAAAGTCAACCTTATATTATCGAACGTGAAGCGTGAGAGCCAAGAGTCGCGCGCCCTAGGCGCGGTGAAACTTATTGTCGCCAGTTGAAGAAAGAAAAATATTTAACCCTCAAAAAGGCAGGCGGGTCTCAGAGGCCCGGCGGGTAACAATTTTCGAGTTACAAAGAGTTGTGTATCAAGCATGGACTTGTGCGTGAAAATTTCTTTTGGCGAAGTCTAAATACATAAAAAAATTTATGTTTTCTGAAAATTGTATTTGTGGAGTGCTCGACAAGAACGTATATATTTTTTACTTTCACAAAAAGGCAAGCCAGGCCTCGCAGGTCCGCTGTTTATTGCAACATCAACTTTGAATACCGTGAGGAGAAGAGTATCCATATCAATCATATTTGAATGAACAAACAGTTTTGATAAATAGATTTCAGTTTTACAGATTTTTTTTTGATTTGAAAGATTTATATATTTTTCTTGTTTGTTTCTTAAATACATCTATTGCTCGCACGTGCAAATATAATTTCTCGCGTAAACTCTTTTAAATGTGCACACGTATTTGCAAAGCGTGATATTGCGTTGTTGTAGTGATTCTGCTGCCATAGTTGTTGTAATAGTTGCAATGCTGGACTTTAAAAGGGACAAAAGTACAGGTTATACATCTTTTTTATGACGCAACAAAAGGAGGCGTTCACATTCTTCGCCAAATATACTATTCATAGGCATATGGTTCAATGTAAAACGAATCGGTGGTCTCACGCAATGGTTTGTAATTTAAAAAACGTGTCTTCAGTCGCAGCTTTTGTGATTCATCGCAAATTTTACTGGAGAAAGCAAGCAACCAGTTGGCTCAACAAGACAACGTATCTTGGTAAATTTATACGATCAACTCGTGTATTAAATAATTAAGGCAATGGAGCAATGTTGGCTCGAGTACTCGTTATCGGCAGAACTTGTTTTTAGTTCTTTATAATAAAGCATCCTCAGCATCATGGCAGATCTCAACAGCTGAAACGAGTCCAACACTAGCAAAGAAATGCAGAAAATGATGTGCGTTCTGTCCGCCATCAAAAGATCGGAAAGTTAAGAAAGCCTGTTTGACATGCCACACAAATGTGTGCAAGAAATATTTGGTGAACAAGATTAAGTGTCAAAACTGTGCAAAACTGCCAAAGTTGGACGAATCGGATAGCGTATAATTCTGAATTTTTCTAGTCCTTCTTTCTAAAATATCTTTTTTTTTGTCTTTTTCCACATTTGTATATTTTAAAAAATTTTGTAATTTGAAATAATTAATTATAATTGTAAATAAATATAAATTTAAATGTAATATAATCATAAAATGTAATTATGAATAAAAAATCATCAAACTTCTTAGTTTTTTCTATACATTTACTGGAAAGAGGAGTTTCAATTTCCACGGACCTGAGAGGCCCGGCTTGCCCTTTAACGTCACGATTTTAGCTTGCCCTCATGAGAGTTAGTATCCTTAACATATAGGATAAAGGCATCTTATATGATGTATATTATATAAATTTGAAAATAATTGTACTGATTAAGATAAGACTCACAGTTTCCGGTTTACGGTGTTTAAGTTGAGGATAAAACATATGGTCATGCGTACAAGTTCCTTTATGAATTTCTATGGCATCTAAAAGAATTATTAACCTTTATTATAGTGTTAATAATCATATCATTGTGAAAGCCTAGTCCTTCTTAAAAAATTGCATTGGTTATATTAAAAATCTAAAATCCAAACTTAATTCTTGCTTATTGAATACGTTCAAAAAGAGAAGGAAAACCATTTCGTTTTGAAAGCTTCCAAGATTAATATGTTTTATGTTTTAATCGCTAAATTAAAACCGTTTTCGAAGCTCGTATTTCAAGATATCAGAACAATTCATTTAAGATAAATAATAAAATATCTTGCTAGATTACTCTTTATTCCACATTCTCTTAAGCACTCCAAAAACTCAGCCGTTACAGTGTCAGTAACAAAACCAGTAGACATGCAAACGTATTTGGTTCCTATATCCTGAAAAAAATATAAATTTTTTTAGTTTACTATTTTTTGAAAACGAATCTGTTTTCGATTCAAAAAATTGTGTTAAATTCTGTTTACGTACAGGGTTTCTACATGCTAAGGCACACCTAGAGGGATCCATCTATAATAAATATTATTTTGGTTAGTAGAAGTACTTAAATAATTTATTATTGTTTACAAATATTTTCTCTCAGATATTTGCTAAAAAGTTACGGTTTTTTATGATCTCTTAAACTTTTGTTCTATTTTTTTCTCTCAGTGAGGCAATATTGAATGCAAGTTAACAAACATGCTTATTTAAGCAATTGAACATTGTTCAAAACTATCTTCTCTTATGTGAAGAACTTTGGAATGTAAATTCTCCTCATTCAGGGTTTAAGAAACAACAAATTAGAATTTGTAAAATACACCTTATTGGAAGAAGTCGAAGAAATAAGGCTAGAAACTTGCGGTTTTTCTGAAATGTTCAACTTTGCTTTTTATTATTCTTGTTATTTACCAAAAAATAATTAATAAACATGAGAGAGAATCAAGTTTTTAACAATCTATTTATTGTATAAATATAGTTTACTTAAATAAAACAGGCATTTGTAAAATTGATATCTAACATTAATTTTCTTCTCCCTAAAGACAAAAGTCAGAAGCAATGTTTACTATAAGTGGTGAAACAGTACCCGAAACCCTGTACCTACATTTTCTGCTGAATAAGGTTACAAAAATTAATAGGCATTCGCGGACAATTGTATAGAGGTGGTCCCGCAGGAATTAACTCCCAAGCGGAGGTGTGAAGACCGTGCCGAAAGCTGAATGGCACCTGGGTGAAGTATATAGAACAACAAGTGGCCGGACAACAATGCCGACCACTCCAGAGCTCGGGGAGCCAATGAAATTAGAGTCAATGCGATAAATCGGCGAAATCTTGGAGCTTTTAGGTGAACTGTACAACAAAATCACAACTTTCTAGAGTGCTGCGATGCAAGTATGGCCCCCGAAGGAGAGGTTTACGTGGCACGACTGCATGCTCTGTGGTGCGAGAAAGACCCAGAACTGTCGCACTTTTCGCATCAACGTCTGCGAAACCATGTCGAACGACTCCAAGCTGTAAGCGGCCTGAAGCGGAATGCCTACACAAAACAGCCAAAACAAGCCGGCAACAGAGAAAAAGAAGCGACATCAAGAATAACCGCAGGCAGGCATCCATTAGAGGAAGAGCGATGCTTTATGACCCGGAGAAACATCAAAACTCAGGTTTTTCCAAAGCCTAACGACCTGGCTGAAATTGATGACGAGCTTTGCGTACATTTTTCCGAAGAACCAAGATTTTGAAAGTTAAAGCTTTTTTAAAAAATGAACAAAAAGTTTTATACGTTTTTTAGAAATTCAAATCATCTTTAAAATATAATATTTCTAATTTTAAGAGATTGATAAGTTTAGCGCTTCATTTTTAGTAGATTTTAACAAGATTTGAAGATTATCCTCTTGAGCTTTTTCAAGATGACACAAATTCAAAATATTGTAGACTAATTCATCAAATTAGAGTTGTCTTAGAACTAAAGTTTGAACGAATGGAATTATTGAGAGCGAAGCGCGAATGTCGCAATGGAAATGTGACCGTCAAAACCGAAGTTGCTTTGAGAACATTCACGTGTACAAATATTTCGTATTGATTTCGACTTGGTTTGTTTTAAGTTCATCTCCAGAACGGCTATGTCTCGCTGGTGACCAGCAGCAATATTTGGGTTTCAAACACGTAAGTCTCGAGTGTATGACGTTGCGGAATTGTCTTAAGACGAGAATTTTAAGTATTGAGAAATAAACCGAATTTTTTCTAAAAAATGTTACAGTACCAATTTAGGACTTTAATATTTTCCAGGGTCAAAATGACGGAAGGTTTCGTTTGTGACTTTTATAGTCCATTATGCTCCGACCTGCACAAACTATGCACCCAACGGGCAGAGCCTGCTATTTCTGTACATTAAATTTTCCGTAAAAAGATTAAAACTGTGATTTTGTACAAGTATTTAGTGAACTGTTGGCGATAGGAACAAATGCATAATGTTTTCAGATTTGCTAGTTGAAGAATATAATTATTGCAGTTAATCAAAATTAATAAATACATAAAAAAATATATTGGAGATAAATAATATAAACATTCTGTAGAATATGAAGCGAATTAGGGATGACCCTCAAAATTCTTAGGAGCCTTTTATTTTCGGTGTCCTTGAGTTCGGTTTAAAGACGAAAAATCTTGTCTCAAGGCGAATAATAAAGTATCACTGGGGGCTAGGGGTGAGATTTTCGAAAAGGTCTGGGCAATATCTTGGCTCTGTCTCGGAGGTAGACTTAACCAAGGCGAATTATTTTTACTCGAGTTCTTTAAAAACAAATGTAATAAATCATTTTAGCACTAATTTATGTCTGTAATTTCTTACCACAATAATGTAGATATATATTCTATAAGAATTTGAAATAACTGTTCGGAGTAAATTGAAACTCACATTTTTTCCGCGGAAAGTGGGCTGCCAAGGAAAAAAGAAAAATCGTTAATATCCTTATTATGAAGAAAATTAACACATTTTGTATTATATATAATGATTACATAAATTTGAAAAATATTCGTATTGAGGAAAGTAAAACTTACTTTCCTTCTTCCGTGCGCAAGTTGGTAGTTTCTATGAGAATCCTACAAGAAATATGACTTCAGTTAGCAAAAGTACAAGTTATCAAAGTCTTACAGGTTGGTCATTTTCAGTGCCACACAAGTTCCAAATAATGGAAAATTTCATTACATTATTTAGATACACTGAAAAAAATGGTATAGCTGTTGCATCTAGAAATATATTGCTGGGGAGATATAGCTGAATGTGCAATAAAGTTTAGGTAGAACTGCAAACTAGATAACTAAGATATATAAACCGTCTGTCTCCTGCAGACAGAAAATGTGGGAGATAATTCTATCATTATTTACTAAATATTCTAGCAGTCGTGATAAAACAGCATATTTCCTGTAATTAGTTTGCTCGTACAGCTAAAATTTCTAACCTTAAATAATTGTAGCATCAGGTTTAGGCCTATAAATTGAAATTCATTAAAAAAATGTACCGCCTTGCATTAGTTCGCACAAGACTAACACCCGACTTTTCCGTAAATACAAGAAGCTAGTGCCTCGTGTTGTGTGGCTTGTGAGAGTTAAAAAATGAATAATATATACAGCAATGCAAAGACAATGATGGAACCAAATATGGAAATAAGAGATTTTTTGATTAGCTGTAACCTTCAGAATTTTATCAAAGCCTTCAAAGAAAAGTGAGTATTCTTTTATCAGTGCACGTATAACCTCAAAACCTTTTCGTTTACAACTTTTTTCGATACGCCCTATTGTACATATTGATATGTATTGTTTATAACTAACTGTTTTCAATTTAAGATTTTTAATAATTAAGTCATGTATGTATCTAATACATAATAAAGATTTAAGTATTTATAAATATGGTTGATATATTTTTGCGTCATTATACCTAAAGATATATCGGCCTATTAGCTAGAAAAAATTATAGGCACTTTAACCAGAAAACGCAGCTAGATAGGCTGTCAAGTTTAGCTATATTTTTCACCTAGAATATCTAGCTGAATCTGGTTAGGTGTGACACCTATACTTGTTTAGCAATAGAAATATAGGCATTACAGCTAAATTTTCTAGATACTGTACCTATATTTTTCCTGCTAGAAAATCTGTTCAATACAGCTAACTATTTAGGAAGACGAAATCCAGCGATGCTTTCTAGCTGGGATATCAAGAATTCTAGGTAATATACCTAACAATTTTTTCAGTGTATGTAATATATGTGGGCGTCTGCATGAAAATGGCATTCATGGCCAGTGTCGACTTGTATATAGAGGCACTAAGCATGAAGAATTCTCGGCATTTTGAGTAAAAAATGAAGCGTCTAAGTTGAAAAATAAGTTACAGAGTCAGTTTTAAGTTACAACCTTTAAAAACAGTTTTTCGAGTAAAAAATGTTATATTTTTTCTTGGAACGTGAAATACACCTACTTCCAGGTATAACCTGAATATGAGAATATTCCTAATTCATTCACGATAGGTCTTAGTATCACCCCCCACCCCCCTTATAAATCAAAAAATAAAAATTTTCACCTCAACTTAGAAAAGCGCGTACATTGTCT
>NC_046663.1:1687879-1692430 GCF_010883055.1 Belonocnema kinseyi | reverse complement strand
TAGGAATTTAAAATAACTGTTCTGAGTAAAATGAAACTTACGTTTGGCAGTCTAACCTGTTTAAGAAAACAGAAAAAATGTTAGTGTTCTAAATATGAAGCGAATGAAGACATCTTGTATTATATTCATTAATTATATGAATTTTAAATAACTATTTGGATTAATGTGAAACTCACCTTTGGTGCTTTATCACCGGGCTGTTTAAGAAAACAGAAAAATTGTTACTATCATCAATATGAAGTGAATAGAGACATCATGTATTACGTACAATAATTATATAAATTTGTAATAACTATTCGGAGCAAACTGATATTCACCTCTGGTGGTTCAGGACGGGGCCCCTGAATGAAACGAAAAAATTGTTATTATTCGAAATATTTAGCGAATGAAGACATCTTGTACTATATTTAATAATTATATGAACTTTAAATAACAAGTCGCAGCAAAGTGAAACTCACCTCTGATAATTTAGGACGGGGCCGCTGAAGAAAACAAAAAAATGGTTATTATTCGAAATATATAGCGAATGAAGACATCTTGTATTATATTTAACAATTATATTATTATCATTAAACCATTGAGCCATTTCCCTTTCGGAGTAGGCGTGACTCACTTAGTAGGGAAAGCAGTAATGTGAGGAAGGAATACAAAATTTTATTATTGATTCAGAATTCTCGTGTTATTTATTCAAATAACACGTTCATTCCGCAACACTGATCCCTCCCTGGTTGCTGTAGCAATCACCCTGAGTGAAGATACTCATAAAGTCTTTATGTGAGGTTCCCCACTTGGGTTCATTAGTGCCTCAGTTCTTTTGCTTTAGGCGTCATTCACTCTACTGATACTCTTTTTATTGACTGTTTGCAGCCATACTTTCCTGTCCTGGCATACTTCTCTAGCTTCTTTTATGTCCATGCATTTTTTCCTGTAGGCTCTCATGTTTCTGTGACTTCTTATGTCTCTTCTAACTAGGGTCTCATTCCCACATTCTAACCATTCTTTCCGCGGTCTACCTCTGGACACTCTGCCATTTACTTTACCTTGATACACTTGTTTCGTTAGTCGTTCATTTGGAATTCTCGCAACATGCCTAAACCAACTTAACCGATTTCTTTCCCATGTGTCTACTAACGTTTCTTCTGCACCACGTTCTTAAAGAATTATCTCGTCACTTACTTTGTCCATTAGAGATTTCCCGCTTATTATGCGCAAGAATTTCATGTCAATTGCATTAACTTTACTCTTATCTTTTTCTTGACAGGTTCATGTCTCGCTATCGTATAGTATAGTCGGTACAAATATAGAATTATGTATTTTCATTTTAGCTTTATTCGACATGTTTTTACTTCTGATAAGGGGCCCTGCTCTACCAATAACCTTCTTAACTTACCAAGGTAAACGAACTTATCAACTTGTTCAATTCTCTCATCATTAAATAAAATATTGCAGTTTTTTCTCATTCCTATCTTCGAAAACCTTAGTTTTTAATTTATTTGCGTTAATTTCCCGTGTTGAAATAATTCATGTTGCTATACTGTTCCAGGCTAGACCGCCACGAGTCTACACTAACGCTATCTCGAGAAACTATGCAGGGGCAGTGCGCAAATGTAACGCTCCAATCGACTAGCCGCTATCTGCAACTGCGGTACTGGCGCGTTCTAGTAAAGCTAGTAAAATCTAGTAGATCTAGATGCGACCTAGATTACAAATTTAATACTTATTTTTATAATTAAATTATTGCTGACATAAAAGCACTATGAGCTACATTGAGAATATTAACAAAATCCAGATTTCTCTAAGAAAAATGGAATATAGATCGTATGTGCTTTTTTGACAGAACGTTTGCAAATGTTATTGAGAAGAAAGAAAATGTCAATTTTAAATGTTTTGGAAACAGGAGCCAACCTCAAAATTGAATTCTCATTTTACTCCATAAATATTAAAAGGACATATTTATTAAATCATTAGGGCCTATTCCTGCATTGAATCAAATTTTTATTCGAGGTGAAAAATTGTTAATTTCAATAGCCTTTATGTGAGACTTTTTTTTAAATGCTGGGGTTTGAATAAAAAAAAACCTTATACAAAAACTATTAGAATTGGCCAATGTTCTACTCCGAATAAAGATTTAATTGAAAAGAGGACTAAGCCCTGATTATCTAGAAAATATGTTATTCTAGTATTTATGGAGTAAAATGAGAAAATTCAGTTTTGAGGTTGGGTCTTGATTCCAACGCCCTTACGTCGAAAAAGGATCTGGAAAAGGACCTCGTGGTCGCGAAACGAAAAGTATTCACACTGAATGGCGGCCTGGCAAACATCTGATTCTTGCAATCCTGTTCCAGTTATTGTTGCCAACTTTTTTGGTAGCAGCTTTGAAATCGCATTGCATGATGAAAGATGAGTGCTGTTGGTAGCACTGAATAATATTTGAGGTTAGGAAATATGTTATTTTAATGTAGATGAGTATAGTGCGTCAGATCACTCGACATTCAGTGATGAATTAAATGAACAAATCTGCGCTATGAGACAGCACTGACAACACAGGCAACTTTATTTCTTCTATTTCCTTTGATTTAAGCACTGCAATAAATGTAATTTGTTATCTTTTATCAATTAGTTTTTAAATGACGCCTTCTTTTTCAAAGTCCAAATAGAAGTACTTTCTAGAGCCAAGCTAGATTTTAGACGGAATTTTTATTTTAATGTGATGTGAAATTCTGGCTAGCGACATTAGTGGGTCTACATAGAACTGCGTGATGGATTTTTCTATCTAGTAGGTATAGATAGCGCCAAAAGAGCGCCAATCTAATTCGGCGTGAACAGGCAGCAACGAACAATCCAGTAGTGGCGCTAGAATAATTCCAGTCCGCCAGGAATGATTTCCACACGGATTTGAGGCACATTATCTTCATGGTTGCATTCAGTTTATTGAACATTCTCTGTAAGCCTTCGATTGACTATACCACAACAACCTTATCATCTGCGAACGCTAACCCACGTGCTCTTACTGTTTCGAGATGCACACCTTCTTCTTCAAAAAGAGCCATTCTTAAACACTTGTCCGTAAATAATATAAATAACCATGAAGACATAACGCATCCTTGTCTAACTCCTTGAGTAATATCGAAAATGTCACTCAATTTCCCATTTACCCTTTCACTCGCTTTGCTACCCGTATATATTGATTTTATAGCTTGTAGGAGCCATCCATTGACTCCATACTCTTTCAGAACTTCCCAAAGTTTACTTCTATCTACCTTGTAAAAAGCTTTTTCTAGGTCAAAAAATGCACAGAAAACTTTTTTTCCTACTCTCAAAATTTTTTCTGTTATTTGCCTTAAGCTAAATATTTGATCCGTACATGACCTTCCTGGCATAAACCCAGTTTGCACTTCCCAAACCTTGTCTCCTGTACAAAAATAAGGAAGATAAAAGACTGCAATAATTATAGAGGAAGTAGCTTATTAAGTACCGTGAGTAAGAAATACTGAAAAATACTTAATCTTAGGGTAATTAAAAAATTACCCTAAGATTAAGTATTTTTCAGTATTTTTTACTCACGGTACTTAATAAGCTACTTTCTCTATAATTATTGCAGTTGCTTTTATCTCCCTTTCTTTTGTATATTGGTACGATAATAGCTTGTTTCCAATCGTTTGGGACGTCGCTCATCTCGAAACATAAATTTATCAATTCGCACAGTCTATGTGGTATGTACTCGCTACCGTGTTTAAGCATTTCACCGTTAATACTGTCTACCCTAGTAACCTTAACGTTTTTCTAATTCTTAATTATATCCCTGCCCTCAGTGACACAGACTTTCTCAATTGAGTTTTTTAATGAATCGTGTTCTGCATCGCAGTTGTGGTGTCTTATAGCTTCATCTCCGAATTGTCCCCTACAATAGTCTCTGAAAGCGGCTAATATCTCGTCAGCATCATATAGCATTTCTATTTCCCATTAATATTTCTCATGTTAACAAATTCTGTACTTTTATTTCCCTCCATTTTCTTATAAAGCAGTTTCTTGCCGAGTCGTGTTGGGTTTATTTTTTTGTTTTTATGCTGAGATTACCAGCCTTCAGCAGCGTTGTATTATATTATATTATATATACATATATTATATCTTCAAATTTATAATAAAACGAGATTTACCCTCCCCCTCCTCCTCCCCCAGGTTCAAATTCTCAGCGTTATTTGTAGTTCTTAGCTTTGAAATTTCTTTTTCATTGTAAAATTATAATAAATTACTCTTCGGAGTAAAATGAAACTCACCTCTGGTGATTTGGTACGGGGCTGTTTAAGAAAACAGAAAAAATAGTTAGTATCCTAATATGAAGAAAACAGAGATACGAGGGTAGTTCAATAAGTCCTTAGAATGACCAACAGATGGCGCGCGAATCGCTCCAAATCATCTGTTTTCAGTCAGCACCACTCCCGCCTAGAAATATGGTGCAGTCACAGTCCACATCTTCTGAGTTTACGTGTTTTTATAACCAATTGGAAAAAAAATTGTTCGTTAAGAAAAATGGAAAAAAACGAGTTCAGA
>NC_046663.1:1683277-1687779 GCF_010883055.1 Belonocnema kinseyi | reverse complement strand
TAGAGCTCCAAGAAGATTATGTTGAAAAATAAAAAAAAATTTACCCAAAAAAAATTGTTTTTATACTTCATTCTAAGGACTTATTGAACTACCCTCGTATCTTGTTCACAAAGAAAAATTCATGCTTAAATGTAAATATTCAAGGGGTAAGAATGTAAGGCCTAAAATGCAGATGTCAATTCCGAGAATCTGATAACTTTTTGAGATGCTAGGCTCAAAAATATGTTTATGTTAAACTGAATCGCAGGGACACGACGGAACCAGGTTCTCAAGTTTGATGTTATACACTGCTATATACAAGTTATTTGCATTAAGTGTAAATTTAATTTATTATACTGACATCTTGTAGAATTAATATACATGTATTTTGAGATCAGTAACACAGAGTGCATGAAAGCTTAACGTTCTTTGATGCATCCAAATTATGTGAAATATTTAAAACTGATTAATTGACCTAAATTGCACTGAGTTCTTATTAATAATCAAAGTGAAAAATACGGATGAAACTTTCTTCAAAATTAGCTATAAATTTTTGAATTTTCACGTGAATGCCGTTACTTTTAGGGTAGGTGTCTTGAATATTAGCTTAATTGAATTTTCCCAATTAAACCCCTTTATAATTTATCTTTAACTAGAAAAATAGTATGCATCATTATTTAAAATTAAATTTTAATTTTAATATGTGTAAAGTGAAATCACCTGACTGAATGTATAATATCTTATTGATATTCCACACCCTTTACCCGTTTTCAGTTTATGAAAGAATATTCAAGTTTAATTTTCAATTTATGAATAATTCATCAAATAATTGATTAAGTGATCAAAAATTAGTAAATACCTTAATTATTTAAAGTGTCATTTGACATAATCATCATGTAATATTTTGTATATTTCATTTAAACATTTTGGCTCTTACAGAGTAACATCTCACCTTATATTATCTACAGTTACTTTATTTGAACATCTGGATGTTACGATAAAAGAATATTCACGCAGCGTCGGCAAGATTCGCAGTTTTGCAACCTCCTTTTATTCAAATGAATCATCATGAAAGTATTAAATCTGTTATTTGAGTATTACGTTTAGGAATCAATTTTTCTTAGTATGTTAAATAAAATAATTGCATGAGTTTCAAATAACTTTTTTAAGAAAACTAAAACTTACAAGTACTTTTCGGGAGGATTGTTCAATGGCTGGAGCATTCTGCAAGAAAGAACATTTTCCTTATAGTTCAATTTATCAGAATTTTCATCGTTTGATAATTATCAAACTATGAATATAAAAATGAAAAGGATGAAAATTATAATTTTTAATTTAACACAAACTGCAATTAATTGAAATTTTTAAAAATAATTTAGATATTGACTGATAAACACTTTTAGAAAAATATGTATTTAATTTAATATATATTCAAATGAAGTAATTTGCATAAGCAGTAGTTAAACTTAAATATAAATTTTATATCAAATGGAACATAGGAGTCAGAAAAGCAGCATGTTTAAAATTGCAAAGTGTTTTCATTCTTTTAAATCTTGTCCAATATTTGCAGTTAGAATAATGATCTAGAACTCGTCGATTGAATTTATTTCTACGATTAAAGTGCAAAGTACAGGTGAAAAATTTTCAAAAATTCGCTCCGAATAGTAGACATTTATTGAGAGTACAGTTATTCCTGTGCAAAAATTTTCGCATCTTTCGTTATTTGTCTTATATTCCCGAAATATTAATTTGGAGATTTTTAAAGGTTTCAGTATGCAGAAATAACGTTTTTATGAATATTTAAAATTTGTATTTTTGAAAACTTCAATTAGGGCACTTGTGGATATTTTCATCAGGGCCAGGCAGATATTTGCTAGTTTAAGTTTAAGAGATTATGTCAAGAAGATCTAACTGGCCATCGCTTTACCAGAGCAGTAATCACCGTGAACTGGTCACCTGTACAAATAATCGTCAGCTGGTCCAGTAATCGCTGACGGCTGGTTCCACAATCGGTGTGATTAGATAGTGCACACCACGGAGAATTTGGAGTGGGGATTCCGCCATGACAGATGTTATGGAGAATTTGAAGTGGGGGGTCCGCCATAACAGAAATTATGGAGAATTTGGAATGGGGAGTCCACCATGACAGTTATTATGGAGAATTTGGAGTGAGGGTCCGTCATGACAGATATTATGGAGAATTTGGAGTGGGGGAAAGCAACTATGACAGATATTATGGGACATTTGCTGTGGGAGGAATTCGCCACGACATATACATAAATCAAATAATATTATGTAAATTTATCGCTGGGGATAGGTCATAGAAAGAAATATCGCAGTTTTTATTTTCAGTGCACTTTTTTAGTTGAGTCATTTACTGCTTCACTCAGTCAAGGTCGGCAAACCTTTGGTTCACCAACAATGATTAAAAATACTGATCAAACCATTGTCAATTTCACTGGTTTAATTTACAAGACCCTTGTAAAGTTTCTCTACAGATTCGTTAGGTTCTTATTTAATACTTTTGGATTGGTGCTCAGTATTCGTCGTTTTCGTGGGAAAAAGTGAGATTCCGGAGTTTCACTGGTGAAAAAAGACTCATTGCACGTATACTCATAGAAAATTTATGAAGGTATAGATAGATATCATGATTTTCTACATGTCAGAAAAATTTTGGTAAGATTTTATGATAAAAACAAAAAACTTTTTGCTTTAATATGCATGCTGCAATATTAGTTTGCTTCATGGAATAAATTTTTATCCTTATAAAGTATAAAAAAATTGTTTTTATTTGTTTCTATTCTATTTTTTGCAGTTGTTATACGCAGACTCGTTTTTATAAAACTAAAAAATTATGAATCCATTTTTATTTTAAAATTTTTAGTAAAATGCTATAAGATGTGTATAAAATATTATAATAAATAGAAAAAGTGTTATTCTTTTAATCAAATATAACCATATAAAAATAAATTTTACTCTAAACAACTTTTCGAAACATTATGCTTAGTTTTCATGGATCATTCTACGAATTTGTATTCGTATTAGCAGTTATGTTTCTCACATTAGGAAAAATCCAACAACCTAATTCTCTTTTAAAACTTTTTTGTAAATTGAAAAATAATGCTACAAAGACTAAAAAACTTTTGACTGGCGATGTCAAAATATTTTTAATAAATCGTTTCAAACCACAGATGCTTAAAAATTTTGTTTGAATAAATTTTACTCTCAATAAGCTTACAAATTGATGTTATTAGAACACTTTTTTCGTGTAAATTTTTTGTATAAATATTTGAAGAAATGTTTAAATACGTTAAAAATATGGTTCGTGTATTTTGAAATGTCTAAAAACTTTAAATACAACTGTCGCAAAAAAAATCTTTTTCGTTTTTTTTAACAAAAAAGTCTATGTTTCATCTTTATGAAAAATTGTAAATGTTTAGAAAATATTACATTTTATGTCAATCCTTAACATTTTTAAATGGTCTAAAACACCTAAAAACCAAATCTTACCCGAAAGTTTAAACAATTTTGTTATTATAAAATGTGGAAGTTTACTGTCAAATTTCTAAGTTCCGTCGTTAAAGATGTCAAAAGTTGTAAAGTAGTCTAAAATAAGGAAAACTATACATTATGCAAAAAAAAGTTTCAATTGATTAACACTATTTATTTAAAAATGTCTTTACTGATATTCCTCTTAAGGCAATGTAACTAGAGGGTCACGTCACCAAAGCTGATCCTCAAGTTCTCTTTCCCAACTTACGTCTAAACGAAATGAGGTATCGCTTTGAAAGTTTCAAAAATGAAAGAGGAGGCAATAAGGTGCATGTCTCTGCTTTTTTCCGGTCTTAATTAAAAAACATTTTAAGAAAATAAAACTGGAAGCTCAATCGGTACTTTTCTTTCCCAACTTACGTCCACATGGAATGAGAGATCGTGTTGAAAATTTCGCACGCTAAATAGAAGGGACGGAGGAAGGTGTCTCGTCTTCAGTTTTCTGCTGTACGATGATTGCCGATCTGAAACCTTCGGAAGACTTCTGTGGTATTCTATTTATATCTCGATCCCCACTTGAAAAAATGGAAGAAATTGGCGAATTTAATGTTTCTCGTGATTCTTTATCCCATGCATGAGTCGATTTTGAGGTTATGTTTTTCAGGTGTATATAGTGTGAATATTATTACTATTGTATATATTACTAATGTTAATATTATAATGATCAAATACAACATTAATTTTGATTAAGAGTTTACTAACTTTAAATATAAATAGTTAAACTTTCAACTAAAACAATTCAAAGCTGATTCAAGCATTCAAAATTAAATGTACAAAAATGTTCAACTATTAACTAAGAATAAATTTCAATTAGATGGGATGCAAGTCTTCAAATTTGGAATTTTACACTTGGAAGTTTATTTATAAAAAATTAATAATCATAAATAAATTGAAAGCGTTCAAAATTTAAAAGTATGCTTAAAAAAAATTTATATAATTTTATAATTATATACAATAATGTATATTATAAT
>NC_046663.1:1655296-1683177 GCF_010883055.1 Belonocnema kinseyi | reverse complement strand
ATTGTATGATCAGAATTTTGGAAAGCTCAAAGTTCCTTAACCATAAAGTTTCATAAATTTCAATCTGAAGTTTAAAAAAATTACAAGAGATTTCAAAAGATTTGTAAGGATTTTAAATATTTGAGGAAGTTTTAAAAGAGGCCAAGGAATTTTTAAATGATTTTAATAATTTAGTATGAGATTTTAAAGGAGTTTAAATATTTGAGGTAGTTTTAAAAGACGCCAAGGAATTTTCAATTGATTAAAGTAATGTAATATAAGATTTTAAAGGTTTTTATATATTTTAGTTCATTTTAATAGATTTGAAGGATTTTTTTAAGGATTTCAATCATTTAGTATGAGATTTTAAAACAGTAAAAATATTTCATGGTTTTTTTCTATTTCAAGATATTTTCTAGAGCTTTGAAAAATTTCAAAACATTTTAAAGAATTTAAACTTTTTTAGGATATCTTAAAACATTCTAAGGAAGTTTCAATAAATTTCAACAATTTGAAGCAAAAACTAATTGTTTTAGTTGAAGGCTTAACTATTTCTATTAAAAGTTAGTAAACTATTAATTAAAATTAATTTTTTAATTTATAATTGTAATATTGACATTGATAATATATATGATAGTAATAATATTCATACTATGATACAAGCCGGGGTGTGTTGATGGTCGTACCGACTTGATCTAAAATAGCTGAATTTCGGAGAGGAGATCGTGTGTGGCCAGGCAAGTGGCAGATTGCTCGTGAGCGTGTGAGAGCTCGGCCAGTGGTTCGTGTGGAGCCGTCTGTACCTCTCCTGAGGTAGGGCTTCCCACCACGATGGTGAAGATGAAGACGTGCAGGTCTTCTCGGGCGCGGCGAGCCGTTCGTGCCCCTCCTGGGCAGAGGCTGCTTTACCGCGGCTTAGACTTTCCAGAGCTGGATCTCATCTCTCCTCGTACGGGCAGGGTTCGGTTGTTCGCCTGCAGGAAGGTGTCCAGCTGGGCCATGGATCGCACCGGGTTTCTGCGGCTGGTTGGTGGCGGCAGCGGGAGGGGCCCCCCGGACTTTCAGCCATCTTTTGGGATAGAGAAGTAATCTCTTTTCAAATGAAAAAAGCAAAAAATGCTTTACAATAATTTGCTTCAGGGCTTAAGTAAACTCTGCATTAAACGAAACTATGTTTATTTTATTATAAAAAAAGATTCTCTTCGAATCTCTACATCTGAATTATGAACTTTGTACATGTATGAGAAAAATACAAGATCGGTATACTAAAAGTAGTACCAGCATGCTGTATATTTGCCATACACATAAATGGAAGAAAATACCAATTAAATTTAAGAAAGTTAGTACCTTTTCATTGAAAATTCACCATACAAAAGGATTCGTCCTTTCTTTGGCTGTATTAAACTTGGTCTCGGGTATTGCCGAAAAACAACAGACACCCACGCACATAGATTCTTATTTATTTCTTATACTATACCAAGAAACAAAAAGCAATCACATAGACTGTCATTTGTTTCTTGACCTCAAGCAAAACGTTGAACTGCATTACTGTGCTCTGACTTCAGTCTCCTGATAGGTGAACGCATCCAACGTGTAAGGTTTACAATTTTTCTGTGTATGTTTTCTGTGATTTCTTGTATTTTATTTCCGTTTCTTAGTTGTATATATTTATAAATTGTTTGTCCTTCTTTACTATGGGTTTTCTTTACTTAATTCAGGTTGTAAGTTCGTTTTTAACTCTCTTTGCAAATCGCTGCTTTTGAAGTCAAATGAGATGCCTAAAGATCTTTTATGGACATTTAGCGCTGACCATGTATTCAATGCAAAGTTTTCGCGAAAGATGTGGAAATCCTTTCCGTAAGGAGAAATATGTAAGAGAAATTGATCTGAGACTTCTAACGGAAAATCAGCAAATAGCGTTTCCTGATTTTCCGAATGGCATAAAAATATATGGTGCCTGTAAAAAAGAATATAGAACCCTCAATTTACAGCCATCCAAAGTTATAGAAGAGCATGGTATTAATGTTGGGCAAAAGATAAACAAGGACACACTGAATGAGAAATGAAGAAGAAGGATGCAATGATGAAAATGACTAAGCGGGTCTCGAAGTCCTGAAACAAATAAAAGAAAAATTAGTGCAGAAGGGCACTACATATTCAGAAAAGATTTGTTCACTCATCCTTGCGACTAAGTCTTGAAGTAGCACACAAATCATGCGAGAATTCAGTGCATCTGAACGTAAAGCCAGAAAAGCGAAAGAGTCAGTTGCCAAAAGTGGAATTTTGACATTTGGGAAAGTCAAGCGAGGACAAAAATTGTCAGAAGAAATTGAAAATTTGGTAATAAACTTCTACTAAGAAGACGAGAATAGTCAACAGATACCATGTAAGAAAGATTTCATATGTGCCAAAAAACTAGACGGTACTCGTGAGCAATTACGGAGAGATTGATTCTGTGCAATCTTTCAGAAATATATGCCACATTTGTAGTCCATCATTTTAGCGAATGCGAATTTTGTCCTGACATTGAAAATATTAAAAAGTGCCTGACTGATCTATTGGACGTAAATAGTTTTGACACAGTGAAAAACAAGGTTGGTTTCTGAAGCACCTTAAAGTTATACTAAAAGAAGGAGAGTACTTAATTTTGCTTGACTTTGCTGAAAATTATGCTTTCATCATTCAAAATGCTGCACAATCTTTCCATTGGAATAATAATAAAGCAACTATATTTACAGCAGTTATATATTACAAAGATGAAAACGAACTGAAGCATTTTAGCATTTTAGATTGTTTAGGTCATGACACTGTAGCTGTGTATACATTTTAAAAGCTCATCAACAAGTACCTAAAAAGAAATTCAGCGTTTTTGAATTTCTGGAGACACACATTTCCAGTCAACTGCACATGGAAAAAGTTCAGGTGACGAGATTCGTGGAAATTTGAAAAGACTTACGACAAAAGCTAGCTTGCAGCGCTCAACACAGAATCCAATCCTAACTGCGGTGGAGTTATTCGAATGGGCTAAGAATCATTTCAAGGAAACAGTAATTCTTTTCAGTTCGAAAGAAGATCACATAGGGATGACCAAAAAACTAGAAACTAGATTCACTGTAGCAATTACAATTCCCGGCACTCTAACAACAAAACATGATCTTTTTCCGAAGACAATAAAAAAGACTCAGGTTCAGAGAAACAAACGATGCGCGAAAAAAGGCGAACTAAATAAATTATGATAAATTACGTGCAGCTTCGCTGGAGAATCATGCATACAACCAAGTCCCCCGTAGGATGGGCCAACCTGTCTGAGGGCGCGAGGAAGGGTTTTTCTCCGATATCTTTGCATAATTATATAACTATTTTCAGTTCTAAAACGCCAAACAACATTTTTATCGAAAAAAGCTAAGCTTTCGTTTAAAAATACTTGTTGAAAAACTGCTCGAAGAGTGGAAAATGTTAAATGAACATTTTACATAGCAGTTTGTTCATAAAAATTAAAAAATTAAAAACAATACATTTCACAGAATGAAAGAACATGAAAACCCCTTCAGAAATCATCAATAGTAAATTCCATTCGCAATTGTAGAAATGATTTTATAACTCTTTAAAAATTCCCGTTTTGCCCAGGGGATGCAAATTTCACCCTCTGTAGTTTGAAGATCGATGGTCGTAAAAGTCTATAAATTGGTGACTATATACTCTCATATAGGCAAAAAACAATAAAAATTTGAAGGTATTTGGAAGACATGACTTTTAAAGTGGGGGCAGTTCAGGAATGTAGTTCAGATATGTAAAATTTTAGTCCATCATAGTTCTGCATCGATTAACGGTAATCATTCATAAATTCTTTTATTTTTCCCAGCTTAAACTCACAAGCACATTTCCTTTTATCTGATATCGTTTCCACATAATTTAAATTTGGGTATGCTTATATAGATAACCTTAGACAACTGATGTCGGATATATGGTAAAAAACTTGTGCGGCTTAACGGTCAGAAATTTAGATTATTTTAGGTCCAGCTCATTTGTCAACATTTCGGACTGGTACCAGTCCCTCTTCAAGACTGCACAAGGAGCGATACAGAGGTTCGATCGTGAGTGATTGTTTAAAATAGCGAAAAAGCAAATAACATATCCTGATTGGACCGAAGTCAAAAGATTCCAAATAAATTAGAAAAAAATCTGAGAGAAGGTTTGAACATTGAAATGTTTACATCTATGCCTAGAATGGAAGATCGGTCTATGTACGTTATTTTATTTTAGTTTTCTAATATATAGTTATGAAGAAGACTAAAATTGTACTTATTGCTGTAAAATAATACCTTGAATTTAGAATGAAGTTTTTTTTCGGTTTTCAAAATAGTGGACATAACCCCAAAACTGCACTCGAAAAATGATTTTAAATGTGTTTTGGCAAATTGTGGTTTCTGTTAATATTGTTTTAAAAGTTTCCTTGTAAGAATATTTTGTTTTAGTTGTTTTTTTTTTTTTTTTAATTGGGTGAGAAAAAATTAGATAATATGTTTAGGATTTTAAGATTCTAAATTTTAGATCAGGAAATTATCAACAAACATTTGGAAATTAGAAGTCTTACCAAAAAAATTGTAAATTTAGAAGGCACGATTTTGTACTAAGTCTCTGAGGAATTCATCAATCACCTTATTAACTCAAATAATACATTTTTTAAAACTAAAAAAAAAATTAAAATTCGCTTAAAAAATTAAAATAAAAAATTTAGAAAATGATCAAAAGAAAAGTATATGATGTGATAAATCCAAATGGATCATGAATCTTTCTGACACATGCATTCCAGACGGGGCCGATCAAAGGTTCCACAAATAAAACTTAACTTTAGTAAAAAAAACTTCGATACAAAATGGATATCGAGAAAAACTCATAGACCCTAAAATAATTTTTCGACTTGTTGTAACTGTTAACATACTTCAGAAATGTACTAAAACAGCCTTAGGAAAATATGCCGCCACTATGTTTCACACTTTTGATTACAAAAATCCAATTATTTAGGCCATAGAAAAAAATTAAACTGAAAAAGAAATTCTTCAAATTATTCATATAATTGGTCATAAAAAATCAATTAATTTAGGTACAAACTTCCAAGGCACAGACACCCAATAATTAATTAGTCATTGTAATTCACGTCTTCTTTAAGTTGATAAAAAAATATATGATATAACATTTATTATTGCAGTCATTAATTATTAAACATTTATTTTTGGTAATTTTGATGATTTTGTTTTATGTAACCTTGTCGAAAATAGACAAAAATTTCATTTTAAAACTCGACAGTGAGGAGATTAATCATTTGGACAAACAAAAGTGATTTGTTGAAACTCAGAATTCAAAAGCTCTTTTTCATGAGAATCGAATTTTTTAATCTCTCACTCCAAAATCTTATTTTAGGATCACGAAAATTCTATTTGGAGATTTCTCAATCGTTATTCATTAAAAATATTAAATCTGAATATTTAAATAATTTAAGATCAGCGCGCTGACAAAGACGAATCAGGTTGTCCGCGTGACGCGAGCGCAGTACAAAAAGTTCCCAAGATTGGGGATACTGCGTTGACAAATGATCTGGACCTAAAATAAATGAAGTTTCTGTCTGCTAAGCGGCATAAGTTTTTTACCTCTGTTATGCTTATGTTCTATGCTAAACGTAGAATCACCCGTAAAAATATACCTTTACGTATTTTTCTTATTATAATAATTTTATTTTTGTCAGAATTAAAAAAAAAAAATAGTTACTATCCTAAATACAAAAAAAATATAATGTATGATATAGAAATTTTAAACGATTGTTCAAAGTAAGACAAACTTACGTTAGGTCGTAGGTCCGCAAAGGTGGCCGAGAATATAATTACGCTGGCTGTAAAAATAAAAATAGTTAGCATATTTATTTATTCAATTTTCAATATTTAATTAAATTTTATATAATTTTTGAAATTTTATAATAAAACTATATAAGATGTTTGCAATTATGTAAGCATTAATTTAGGTAACTTTGATCATTCACTATTCACTTTTTCTGGTTGATCGAGTATCAAACTTTTAAAAGCGACATAAAAATAAAACCCTGAAAAACCACACAGGTTCCGTGGATTAATGTCTCTTTTTATATTAAATATTGAACAGTATATTATAAAGCAAACATACACTTGAAAGAAAATTAAATTGTGCAACGAAATCGCACAAGAAGGCTGAAAAAGAATTATTTCTCTTAGAATACATACAGGGTGGACACGCTGGGGCTAACATACGTGGCGAGTTGAATGCTACCCGAAGTATACAACAGCAGAGTAGAAGCCATTATACAGGGGTATTTTCATAATTCGCGCCTTCAAAGTTTCATTCGGATCGGCCATTCGGTCAAGTCCGTGCATCTTCGGATCAAGTTTATGATAGTTTCCATGGTTGCGTTCAAAACTTCAAACGGATACAAATGTCAAAACAATATAGGTTATGTTATATAGTAATTACAAATAATAAAAGTGTTTAATTAATAATGAAGTGAGACATGTGAACTGAGAAGTAAACGCCATTTTTTTCTGTGCAATAACATTATAGAATGGCTGCTAAGTGACAAATACTATAAAATAGTAATCATATACTGTGCTTCCAGTGGCCGAAGAGTGAATGGTGTTGAACGCTTATTTTTACTGCACAAAAAAGGTATGTTATGAATAGACGGGATATGTTTCTAATAAAGTGAATGAAGTATTACATGCGTAAACTTTAAATTAACATTGCCTACATTTACTGACAGCGATTAGGGCAAACAGGTGAATCTGAACATAACCGTTTGAAGTTTCGAACTCAACCATGGAAACTATCATAAACTCGATCCAAAGATACACGGACTTGGCCGAATGGCCGATCCGAATGCAACTTTAAAGGCGCGAAATATGAAAATACCCCTGTATAATGGCTTCTCCCCTGCTGTTGTGCAATTCGGATAGCATTTAACTCGCCATGTATGTAAGCCCCAGCGTATCCACCCTGTATATACACTGTAAAACGGGTCATTAGACAAGAATAGGAAGAAAAGAGAAAGAGATGTCCACATCACCCCCCCCCCCCCCCCCCCCCCCCCATTTCTTTATTATGTATCCGTCTTTTTTGTACCGCGAGGATCCAACATGTTATGAGGCCTTTTAAGCGTTCTCTCCAGGTAAATTTTGATAGAAAACTAATAGGGAATGTCTTTATTTGTTATTCTGATATTATTTAAGAAGAAGAGTTGATTTGAAGTTAATTATTAAACACCTATTAACACTATTTACATTTTTATTTTTAATATTTATGATTGCTGACTATATCTTTAAAAAAAGTTCAACTTTGATCAACCTCTAAATCAATAAAATTCGAGAGCCAATGTGTTGAAAACGGCCATGCGGCTTCGCTAGTAGTAACTTTGTCTAGTTGTTTTGATTGTTACATATCCTTTGTCATGTAGAGACGTTAAAAACTCATAAAAATGCATCAAGAAAACGGTTTATTTATACAATTATTGTAAAAATGACACAGTGGATTTTTTTAATAGTGTTTTTCGTTTTTTTTATCGAATCATTTCCATGAATTATCGCTTCGATATGAATGTCAAGTTATAAAAGTGAACCTAATTTAAATAACTTTAAGAGATATTCAAAAGTTTTAAAGCGATTCAAAGATAATTAAAAATTGTTAAGTTTTTTTTTTTAATTAAGTAAAGCTTGACAATAAGAAAGAAATTTTTTCGGGTTCCTACGAAAATTAAAATAATTTTTTATTCGAAAAATTAATTTGAAGAGATTATTTAAAAAGATTTTAGAAGATTGAAAAAATAGGCGAAGAAGAATCTGAAAGATTTTAAGGCCATTACTAAAATTTCTCAGAATAAATGAAAATTAAAGAAAAAATTCGAATAATTTTTAATAGTTAGAAGGTTAAGAAGGTCTGACAAGATTAAAAAACAAAATTTTGCTTATATTCGTGTGCCAATTTTAAATGATTCTATATTTTGAAAAATTAACTATGAGAGAAAATTGAAAAAGTTTTCTAAAAATAACAAAACATTTTCTAAATTCTAAACATAATTTAGAAGATTTTAAAGCAAAATGTAAAATTTGCTAAGATTTCAAAATAAAAACGATAAAAAGTAAGGAAAATTCGAGAAATATTTAGTAGAATCAAAAATACTTTCTACAGTTTTCAAGAGAATTAACCAATTTTCTTTAAATTACAGGGAAAATTTAGAGTTTTTAGAATTTTCGAAAATTTATTAAATATTTCTTGATTCCGTCCCAACTTCTAAGAGTACTAAACATCTTTTAAAAAGAATGAAATTTATTACAATATTTTGTAAAATCCTAGTATATTAATAAAAGCTTCTTTAAAATCTTCTAGATTCTTTTCTGAAACGCCTGAAAAATTAAAAACTCTCCTTATTTTTCTCAAGAATCTTATGAAAATTATATTTTCATAAATTTAAAAATCATCACTATATTTTAAAGTGTTTGAATATCTGGGACTAATACAAAATAACGAAAAAATGAATAACAAAAACATAAATTTGCAGCAACAAAAAATTGTTTGATTATAAAATAAACGAATGGTTAGATTCCAATAAATAGATCTATTACTGAATTTTAAGTTTAACGAAATTGAAAATTGTCGAAAAGAATTAATTAATTATTAATTAATGTTTAATCACATTTTTTGCCTGATTTATAATTCTTGTAATAGAGCACAAATTAATAATCAATTAACTATGTTTAGCAGTTCTAAATTTGGAGAATTGAAATATTTGTGGAAATTTAATAACTGGTTTATTTTACAAGTCGGTCTTAAAGTCTGTATTCGTTACTTATTTTTTATTATTATTTATAATTTTTAAATAACCATGCAATTTTTATTTTGTTTGAATTATGTCAATTATGCCGCTTTTTCCTATATTATCTAAAATAATATGTGACTACATAAGTCGCATTTACTACCTGACTACACTATAAAGAAAAAATAATTCTAGAGGGTTTTTCATGTTTATTTTGAAATTTCATGCATTTTTCCTATGGTACTCCATGGTTTTGTAGAACAAATTTACTACTAGCGCCTCCATACGGCCGCTTTCAACTCTCGTGACGCATTTTTTGCATTGGGCAGTACAGTGGAAGCAGCCTCCTCTCTATTATTCATATTCTTTGCATAATGGGGATAAAATTTTCTGCTGCATAAATTAAATAAGATTGATTTTAGCTTATGATATATTAAAAATTACATTTCATAGTAAAACAATGATTCTTTTTAGAAAAAAACTTTTAAACAAATGTATTTTTTCACTGTATCCGTTGAAAATTCGATCGAAAACGCTTTAAATTGGAAAAAGATTTATTTTAATTATTTAATAAAAGTTCTAGACTTGATCAAACAATCATAATAAAACTTTTGTGCACAAAGTACTAAATTGCATCTTTGAAAAGGCTACCTACTTTTTCTAGTTTCCATTTTTGGCACCAGATGGCTAAGTGGTCGGCCACCATTCCCAATATAGAGTATATGATACGTAATCAATTAATCTTATTAGAAAGTTCAGGTAATGATTTCCCTTAGACCAGCATTATTGTAGCTATCATGGTTGATGCTTTAATTTATCGAAGGTCTTTGATTCATTTGATATGGAAATTTTACATGGAAATTTGAAAACTTGTAGCATTTTCAAAATTGTTATGACCACTTCTTTTCAATATTTAAAAATTCTATGCATGACTTAGTTTTTGTTTAAATAAAAAAGAACACGAAAAAACAGTATTGTCGTTCGAACTATACAAAATTTTAGTTCAGCGAAATACGGGTATACAGTTTCTGCGACAAAAATCGCTATAAAAAAACAAACTATTAAATATTTTTACTTGAAAACTTTTCTCGATCTTCTCAAGAAGTAACTTCAAAAGATCATGTTGGTCATCTTGCCAAAAATGACATTTAAATATGCTTTAAATAATGTTGAAGTCCAAAATGTAGAAAAAAATACTATTTTCATCAAAAAATTCATATTTATTTATTTATTTCGAGGAATGAATGACGGAAAAGGGGAAACAATAAATCATGCGTTTTTATCAGAATATTCTATTGCATTACTTGTTATAAAAAATAATTTGAAAAAAATATTGATTAATTCTTGAAACTAAAATAGTAGATATAAAGTTAAGACAAAATTAAGTGATCTTCTTTTTATTTTATGTTACTGCAATCACAACACATGGAGACGTTGTGCTCTTGGCAAACAGCACGGCGTGAAACCGTATCTCGTCACTATCAAAAATCATTGTTTTAAAAAGCTATATGTGTTTTAAAAAAATGTTGGGATTGGAAAATATACTTTCTAGACTTTATTATTTAATCTAAAGTCTATATACGCTAAGACAAAAATTGACTCCATAAATCACTTTCGAACGTGCTGACCACAATTGGGTCCAAAGGACCCAAATCAATTATTAAAAAGCTACTAAAAATGAACTAATACTCGCAGTGTCATACTTGACGTCCTAAAGCGTAATTAGACCCTTCAACTATCGACGAATGTTGCAATAGACCGAAAGCCTTAAAATTTAAAATTTAAATTTAAAATTACTTAAAATTTCCTTACGAAAGACCTCTGGGTCCCGAGGACCCATATGCGGTCACTAAGGGTTAAGGAAAGTAATTCTTTCTAAGTCTCCTTGTGTAATTTTGATGGCCAATTTTTTTTTTTTGAAGTTCATGTTGATTTATAAAAAGAATACTTACAACTACACTTATTTTCATAGAAAAATTAGAATCAGTAGATGCATAAGAAACTTGGATCTGAATGAGATATTTATGGTCAAGTTTAATGCAGGCATTCCGAGTGCATAGAATAAATATCGCGAGCGGGAACCGCGAGGTCCAGCGGACGCACACCCTAGGCGAACTGGAACTTGCAAGCGAAGAGAACTGCGCACTCACTTACCGCAAAGTGAAGATTTATAATTTTTTTTACCTTTTTATGTACTAAAAACTAGAACTGTTTGTGAAACAATGCTGAATAAGGGTGCTGATTGAATCCAACTTTGGATTTTCTTAACAGGCACGTCCCTGGTTGGATGTATACTTTTTCCTCAATATTTGAGAACAAAAGAGAGAAAATATACCGATGATACGAAATCTTAAAAGTTCAGTGGGTTTCAAAATGTGAAGATTTAAAGAAATCCACAATAGTCAGGTTTTACAAAAAACTAATAACCTCTTATTATTGTGAGAATACAGGGTGTCTCGCGAACTGTCTGTATGCTTCTTGGGATGTGTAAAACAAAAACAAAAATTGAATCCGATACTTATTTTGGGACTTGCAGAGCTTTGAAATTGTCTGAAGGTAAATAATTAACTAATATTAATTGAACTTCCGGTAACTTGTAGTCAAATTCAGACGTTCCCAGATAAGCTTTGTACATCTGGGTACATGCAAATTTAAATAAAAATGACTTAATTGGCTCCTTTTTGACGCCCGACTTTATTTCTTTAATAAAATTTTCACGCAGTAAATACTTATTTTATTTTTATAGATAATTACTTACTTAATAAGAAAGCATACGTCACTTTTCCCGACATCTGGCGAATTGCAAATCGAGGTAATATTTTTCCAATCAAGGTTTTTTTTCAAAAAATAATTAAGTTGGGCAAGACAAAGATATTTGTGCAGTGACGAAATTCTTCGTTAGAGTTGGCTTATATAGTATTTGTCTGTGAACATGACGAATGAATTTCTCTAGATTTTGGTAGGAAAGGAAATAATTTCCAGATCTTGCAGTGTGTGATAAAAGTCACTGGCATGATTAAAGCTTATATAAGCTTAAATCATGCCAAGGACTTTTTTATTATTCTTCTTCTGTTCCATAATACTATTCAACCCATATCTGAAGATTAACTTAAAACTATTGAATAATGAAAACTAGTCGACCTTGTTGTTCAATGTAAGTGATATTATTTAGGAAATTTCAAAATCCTAAAATACCGGACCTACGACTGAAGCTAAAATTCTAAAATTGTTATTCAGCACCTCCGATCAAGGAGACTGCAAATTATTCCTGATTTAGGAGAAAATCTGATTTCCTACAATGTATCTGATATGCTGCTTGAACATCCAAAATATTAATGACATATTATTTAGTCACAAAATTATAACGTGCTTTAAAAATGATTTGTTTATAATGCGCCGCAGATCAATTACAACTTTTATTGTTACAATTTGACAGTTGTAGATTTTTTTGAAACATTTCAACTTAGAACACATTGTTCTATCCTTATCAAGGGTTGAGATATCTTGTTCCTATATACATTGTTTTGTATTAATGACAGATACTGGGATCCTCTATTCGGCTTTGAATTGGGAGTGCTTCCAGAAAGATGCCTGTTTTTGAAAAACTTGTTCTATAATTTTTCACATAGATGTAACAATTTAAAATCAGCGAATGATTAATTAGGTCTGTGAACCCTATTTTTTAACCTTTGCCGCTGACATCTTTCGAAATATATGATGTTCTTAAAGACAGTCGTTCAAAAGTTTATTAATTGTGCAGAATAAAATTATCTTTGCAATGAAGTTAGTCTTGTTCCTTAGCTAAGTGAGACTTTTCATCAGTTTCAATTAGTAGATAATCAGGATGACTTTTTTTTGCTCCAGAAAAAATGTCTAATGTCATTCATAGAATGTTGTACATTATCTCAGCTATAATTTACAAACGAATCTAAAGTCATACAAAAATTAAAGTCTGGGAAGAGATAACAATGAAACGACAAAAATAGATTTCTAATCAAGAATTTACTATTTAGTGTCGTACTCGTAGTAATAAACATGGTATTAAAGAAACAATGCCATATATGTCAAGGAAAATTCAGAAGATTTAAAAAAAAATGTTTATTTTTTTATTTTTAAAGATTTTAGTAATAATTATATTTAGTTAAAAACATATTTTTGAAAATTAATCTCGATTAGTAGAAATTTAATCTATTTTCATAAGAAATTTATCTGTTCAGTTAAAATTCAATCTGTTTTGAAACGAACACTATATTTAAAACTAAATATTGTTGAAAATTCATCTTCTTTGCCAAAAAATAATTATTTTTGTTAAAAAGTGATCTTTTTTTGTTTAAAAATTTAACTGCAATATGTAACATTCATACTTTTTAGGATGAACTCAAGTATTTTTTATTAAAAATTAAAATCTCTTCTGATTAGAATCTACACTAATACATTATTCGTTGAGATTTTTTTTGTTAGAAATTTTATCTCCTCAGCAGAAACTGGTTAGTGAAATATCTGTTTCTCTTAGTGAAAATTTAATCTTTTTTGCTCAAAAATCAAGAATCCGAAAAACAGGTTTTTACTGATGTGTCTGTCTGTTCGTGGATGGTTTTTTTTATATTGTTAGCCTGATAAATTTTGAAAGAATTGACAGATTGGACTTTCATTTTGCTACACTCTTTCAGTATCTTAAAATGAAGGTCAAGTTCTTTAGCCAGCCATTTTTAATAAAAATTCAAAAAGTGAGCACATTTTGAATATTTTTGAGACCTTTTTTTGCAATTTCAAAAATTTTCTTAGCGGATATTCATAGTTTTTGAAAATACGAACAATTTGTCCTGATAAAGTTCTCCAACAAGAAGAAATTACCGAAGTTATAGCAGTTAGAATGTTTAAAAGAAACACACGAAAATAAATATTTTAAGCCAAATTACGCACGATATGAATAAAAGCAAAGTGCAGAAAAATGATTGCTTTTATCAGCCTTACACGATTATTATATGAACTTCTTGAATGTTCTTGAAACATCGAAAATTATAATTTTGACAAACTAAAAAAATAGGAAATCAAAAATTACATTTTGCAGGCAAACTGTGCAAAGCAGGTGAAAAGAAGATTAAAAAAAATTGTGCATTTGAAACAGATCTACCAATTTTTTATCCATCACTTTTTGATAGGATGCGTAGTATTTGTTATAATCGTTAAAAACGTCATTACAGTCAAAAAAATTTCATTTTTCTTCTTGTATGTGGATTTTCAAAAAATTTACTTTCTTATGCTTTTAATGCTATATTCTACAATTGAAACAAAAAAAAACGATCAAAACATTATTTTTTAAATATTAATTGATTTTACCACGTTTTTATTAACTCGCTTTCTTGAATGTACGGGTGAACTTTTGTAATTAATTTTTCATGCACTTCTAATAGAGATAAAAAACTTGAAAATTTGCACATAAGTCAGAAATGGATGACAATGCAATACTATACAATACAGTAATTATTGCGAAATCCAAGATGGCGGAATCAAGATGGCGGACGAAATTTTTGAAATTCAACTGATTTGGAACAAATTTTGTATATAAAGGTGTTTAGGGTTGCTAATTACGAATTTGAGGTCAGATTTGAAAACTTCATAATAATAAATGACTCCTAACAAACACTTCTAATAGAGATACAGACTTGAAAACTTGTACGTAAGTCAGATTTAAATGAACTAAAAAGTATCAAATAAAATTTAAATTAAAAAATTGTTTGACAAAGTTTTTAAATTTTTTGCGAACTAAAAAGTATAAAATCATTCATTCTGTAGTAAGTAATAACTGTGAGAGTATGTATCATTTAAATTAATTACACGGGCGGTTCAGACAAACTATTAATGCATTACAATTATATAGCAGACTTGGAGATTTGTTTAACATTCTAATTATTTATGACCAGAGACACATTCCTTCAGGCTTTCTATTGAGCATGCCAAATTTCCAACACGATATATCATTCCGTGTGGACGTAAGATGGGAAAGAAAATTACCGATCTAACATCCAGTTTAATTTCTTTCAGAAAATCTTTTTCTTAATTTCCATCGGAACAAAGCAAACATGCACTTTATTGCCTGCTCTTTTATTTTCTCAACTGTCAGAGTGATACCTTATTTCGTTTAGTAAGTTAAAAGAAACATTGAGGTCCAGCATTGGTCACGTAACCCTCGCGTTACATGGCCTTAAGCCAAATAACGCACGATATGAAAAAAGGCAGAAGAAGAAAAATGTTACTTTTTAAATTCCCCACAAGATTATCATAACAACTTTTTGAGTTTTCTTAAACAAATTTGTTTTGAAAATAAATAATTACACTTAAAACCAGAAAAGAAAAAAAAGTTGTGGAAATTCTTTGAAATCGCTTTAAATTATTGATATTAATTGAAAATTCCTTGGAATATTTGGAAACATCCTAAAATATTTCAAATCCTTTGAAATTTTCTAAAATTTCCTAAAAATACCCTAAAACATTTCACCTGTCAGCTCTGTTTTGGCTGGAAAAGAATTTTGTTTGGCAGAAAACTATTAAAATCTTTAATTGAATTATAAATAAATCGATTTGATGAGACAAAAATTTTTTATTATTGCTACTTTTGTTTCTAGGATGTCTCAAATGTGGGCTTGTCACGATATACCGTAATGATCATATTTAACGAGAAGTTGGAAATCGGTAGTGATTTGACCAACATTATTATTTTTACTAGTCATAGGGGTGCCTTCCCGCCCCTACAAAATGTTAAAAAAGGGAAAGATTTTGACATAATTATTTTTGTGATCAGTCAAAGGGCCAAACTCTGGTCGTTTGGATGTTTAAAAGCACCTAAACGGTGCGTTTTTCGATTTAAATTTGTATTGAGTGGAAGACTGAGAAGTTTGTGATTTTAAGATTTTGATGAAGATTGAAATAAGAATTTCTCGTTTTTCCTTAGTTAGAAGAGTCTATTTTTTTCTTTTCAAAATTTTTGTTTTGATTACGATGAGAATATTTTATAATCAATTTTTTCCTAAATAAAAAATGACAATTAAAAATATATTTTTTTATTTATTGCCAGGCCAGGAAATTTTTCTTTTTAACTAAAAATATCTAACTAAAAATACAAATTCTCAACAAAAAATATAACTGTGACTATTTCAAGTAGAAAAGATTTTTGTTTTAAGGCAAAAACAATTAAATTTGTCCACAAAATATAATTTTTTTATATAATAGTTATATCTTTATTTGAAATAGATTAATTATCTGCTGAAAATATGAATTTTCAACAAAATCGTAACATTTTTAACCAAAAACGATTAATTTTCAGAGAAAGATGTAACTATTGATATTATTTTTCAACGAAACAGTTACATTTTCAACCACAAAATGTTAAATTTTTACGAAAAAAGGTGGATTTTCAAATCTCTTCTGAACCAAATCCAATTATTAACAAAAGTTTTTCGAAATCTTTAAAACTGAAAAAACTCCAGAAAATATTCTAAAATTTCCTTGACATATGACACAGTTTGTTCAATAACATTTACTACTTCGAAAAGGATTGGTTTTTTTGTCAAAAAATATTTTCGCAGATTCTAACAAATATTGCCATTTTGCAGGCCACCTGAATCGAAAGAGATAATTTTTAAGTCGGTGTCTATCTGTACTTGTCGATATTGTTGCTATAGTTTGTAAACATTGTAACATTTCAAGGAATTATTCGATTGGATAGCCTTTTGGCCCACTTTAAGAGGACGTAAAAAGAAAAGAAGAGTTCTTTAACCAGTCATTTTGGAAACAAATTCAAAAAGTGGGAACATGTTCGCAATTTTTTAGACTACTTTTTTTAGAATTTAAAAATTGTCTGTAAGGGCGTTCGCAGTACTCAAGAAGACGAAAAATTGATCCTAATTACTTTTTTCGACGAAACAAAAATAACCGAAAAACAAACGAAAATTAATATTTATAGCTAAACAAGGCACGATATAAAAAGTCAAGAGAAGAATGACATTGCTTTTTGAAATCCATACAAGATAAAGAGAAAAATTTTCTTAATTTGCTTGAAACATCGAAAATCAAATTTTGAGTGCACAGACAATAATTAAAAATTAAAGATGCCATTTTTCGGTCAAACTATGCAAGATACGACAAAGGGTGAATGAACAAAAATTACGCTCCCAAAAAAGATCTCTGAGTTTTTTTATGAATCACGTTTTTATAGGACACGTAGTTTTTTTTATTAAAAAAAAACATTCAAAATAAAAAAAACTGAATTTTGGGATAAGCGAAACAGGCTATGATAAAAATAAATGGACAAATGTTGCTTACCCAAAAAATTTCAAAACTCATACAAATTTGTCATTTAAAACTGTTTTATAGAACACGTAGTTTTTGTTTGAATCGTAAATAGTCAAATTGAAAATTAGAAAATTAAATTTTTTTAAAAACGGCAAGAGACACGACAAAAAAAATAAATAGACAAAAGTCGTTCACCCAAAAAGGATCCTAAAAAATGTTATTAATCAACTTTAGGCGCGCTAAAACTTGCAAGCGAAGCGTGCCACGCGCGATGAGAATTCGCCTTTGCAGCGCACAGATTTTTTTATTAGTTTCTAATAAATTCGATTGACTTATACAGTTATTTCACATGAAAATATTCTTGTATCATATGTTTCTTAAGAAAAAAACTTTTTAACGATTTTGTATCACTATATCTCTTGGTATGACAAAACATGCGCTTACACAAACTCACAGAAAAAGATTGAATTTAAGGAAAATGAAAAAAATCAAACTGTTTTTTTTTTTAAATTAATTATTGGTATTTAAGTTGAATAAAATCAATGTGCAGAGTTTCTGAAAATAAAACCAAGAATATAACAACCAAATTTGGACAACCACCATGAACTTTTCCTATTGAAAATTAAAAAAAAAACTCCTAAAAAAGAAAAGAAAAAAATTTATTTTTAGCACGAAAATGAAAAAGAGGGAAGAAAAATGAGAATGCAACCAACCAAATTCCCTGCCTTCTCTTTTTTATTTCTGTCGTCTTTTTTATTTTCATTATTATCACATCACAATGAAAAAATTGTAAAAAATAATCACCAAAGTTTCGGCACTCATACAACAACCTTATCAAAGTAAAAAAATGAATAAATAAACAATAATCGAGCAGGTAGGAACAGCAACGAAATCAGAACATGTTGGTGATTATTTTTTTCAAATGTTTTCTATTGTGATTTTATAATAATAAAATACGAAAGGCAAAAGAAATAAAAAAGAGAAGGAAGGCAATATTTTTTTCAAATTTCAATAGCAAAATTTTATTATGATCATCGAAATTTGTTCGTTAGATTCTTGGTTTCAGTTTCAGAAACTCTGTTCTCCTTGACCCTTCGATAGCACACTGACCGGCGCGTAACATAGCTGGCTCACTGGGGTCTTTTTGACCCCAAGCGAAAAAGGCTTTCCACAAAGAGCCAAGTTGAATTTGTAACACACTCTTGGATAGTAAATTCCAAGAATTATGTGGATTATTTGGTTCAAAATTTATTTTAAATATGAAAAAAATGGTACAAGTAAAAAAAGTGTAAAAATGACAGTTTGTGGGAGGTTTGAATGGGTACCTAGCTAAGGTGACGGAGTCTTTTAAGTATCAACTTCAAATAGATTTTCATTAATTTTTATGTCTGTAGTCTTTTTGATCCCAGTTTTTCATCAAAGGGATAAGTTCAGATTTAAGGCAAAAGATAATTTTCAGTTCCAAATAGTACCAAATAGTTGATTTTTTAACAAAAAATGTGCGTTCTCAACAAATAATCCAATTGTAGATATTGTTATATATGTATAACTATATTATGTAAAATAAAAAACAGTTGAATTTATCAAAAAATACAGATTTTTAACAAAATAGTTAAATTTTTAATCAATAAAGTTTAATTCAAGTTTTTGAAACAGAGTTATAGAAACAGAAATTCGGTTATACTGGTTAATTAGATCGAATATAATTTTAGAAACCTAATACCAGTGGTTATTGTATTCTATTTTCTTAATTTCGATTGAAATTATTTTTCATAGATGTTATTATTTTAAGTCCAGTTTTTAAATTCAAGTTTTTGAAACAGAGTTATAGAAACAGTTTTGCGGTTAGACTTTGGTTAGAACTTATTTTTCTCGCGTTTTCAATTAATTTCGCATAGCTTTTATAGTGAGTCCATAAGCTCTTGGTAGAGGGATACATAAAGCCGAGAAACGCTACGCCATATTTCAATAGAAAAGTTATAAAATAACTTATATAATATGTCAATGGTGGAAAAGAATTTTTGAGATGATTACCTTAACCAAAAAAGAAGGAACTCACATAAAGAAGCAGAAGTTCCGATAAAATTTCTTGAAACTAAAAAAAACAGGGTGTCTACTGAGCAGGACAAGAAAAATTCCCGTAAATTTTCCGTACATTCGCGTACATTCCCCTCAATTTTCCCGTACATATTTTTGAAAATTTTAACACAATGTTTTTCAACTTCAATCAACACGTTTCATTCGTTATACAATGCCATTTTTTATTTTTCAGTTCTTGGACTTCTTTGTCTGTTTTTCTTTTCTTTCCTTTTTCATCACTTTCTTTTTTTCTTCTTTGTCGTTGCTCCTTCAGTACTTCAGTGTACCTGCTCTGGGAGTTTTGGAATGCGTGCACCATGGACTGATTAATGTCGGTCTTCAAAATGCAGCCGCGTCCCGCAACAGCGTCATAAACGTGACGTTGGTCAATCAAAGATGCTTCTTTCTGATTTTCCACAAGGCATTCTTTATTGACGCTAAAACCTCTTTCGACTGCAGCGTTGGCTTGTGATAATATCTTTTCGGGGAAAATTTTTCATTTCATTCTGGACATTACCAATTTGGATAAATCTGAAATACTCGTGGGAAACAGATTCAGGCATGTTGGGAATCAAGAGATTCTTTTCGGCGAAGATTTCGAAAGCTCGTTTCGAACGTTTTTCTTCTCCAATAGCAACAATAGCCAAGTCAATGCACGTTATTGCTCTTGCCAAAGGATATTTCAATGGAGATCGCTCAAAATGTTTGGATATGAAAACTTGAAAGCGTTTGCCACAATCTCGCTGGAAACGAAGAAAGTCTTTCTGCGACAAATTTTTAGATTGCAAACATTTCCTTGTGC
Source organism: Belonocnema kinseyi (assembly GCF_010883055.1). NCBI lineage: Eukaryota > Metazoa > Arthropoda > Insecta > Hymenoptera > Cynipidae > Belonocnema > Belonocnema kinseyi. The sequence continues at coordinate 1,663,195 of NC_046663.1, read as the reverse complement.
CGAAAGCTACGTCAACGTCTTTGTTAATCTTGAGATTTCTATCATCATTCATATCGAAGTCTTTGATGGGCGCAGAGTTTAAAACTTCTTTCTTCACGATGCATGTCATTGCACTGTATACGATCTGATACAAAGCTGTGTAAAGAAATGGAGCCAATGGCTTATCGCTTTGAAATTCATCAAGAAATTGTTCAAGCCATCTGATCTGATGTTGCAAGATTTTAATGGAAACTGCAAGCAATTTGTGATCCAAATGAAATCTCCTCGGCGAGCATGAACGTCCTTGAAGAAATTGTACAAAGCTCTGAAGAGGTCAATCAAATTCCAATTAGCTGCTGTCATTCCAGTGTTGAAAGCTGTTGTACATATTTAGCATCATCCCGGGACTTATACGTACATTTACTTTTATAGCCTTTACTGGGATTCCAGCCGGTCCTGGTGCCTTCTTGTTTTTCAGAGATCTTGCAGCTTCGACAAGCTCCATCTCGGTGAAGAGCGGGATTTCCTGCCTCATTATATTTATGTCTTTCTCCTCCCGCAGTTGTTATGTGGGGAAGAGCGTGTGCACAATACTTGCCATTTTTTCGGTATCACGCGGACCCATTGAGGTAAGCCTTCCAAGCTTGCGGGTTACAATCTTGTAACCTAAACCCCAAGGGTCGTTATCCACCTCATCTTTGATGTTTTTCCACCCAAGGATCTTGCTTCGCGTATTAACTGCATCGTGGATCAACAACCTCTAATGGGTCTCCCTGAGCCATTAAAGTTACTGCCTCTTGTCTTCTGGTGAGCGTTATTGACATCTTCTGTCTGTCAATCTTAGTAGCATTCCATGTTGGCTTTGGTTTGGCCATCTTAGCTCTTTCTCAACGAAGGAACAATTGTATGTAAAAATTAATATACAAATGGTCACTTCCAGTAGTCCTCTATGACCCTTCAATTTAGGACCCTTAAGCAAGGTTTTCTGTCACCAGATATATGTCTGGGATGGTTTCCCTTCATCCAGGGCGTCGGAAAGTGGTGTCTCCCGTATTCATAATTGCGAAGCTCCTTCTTGCGGCCATCTGCATTACTTTTTTGCCTCTGAAGTCCATATACGTCATGCCGCAATCTAGAGCTTTTGCGTTTAAGTCTCCAGCAAATACCGTGTATCCTTCAGTATCGATCAGCATATCTTGAATATTCGCCAGTTTTGCCTCGAGCCGAGCACATGGTTTGCAGGCTCTGTGTCTGTCCTTGACTCTGCGCACAGGACGCAGTGCAGCTCTTCCGTGCAAGCGGCCGCCTTGTGTGCATTTTTTCCACATTTGTAGCACAGGGCAGTGCAGTCAGGTCCTTCACAGTCACGTGATTTATGACCAGAGCCGAGGCACTCGAGGCGATCAACTCGGTTCCTCTCTCTGATTCTGCTATGAATCCAGCCTATTTTAATCCGCCTAGCTTCTAGGAGTTTCTTGGCCTCTGGCACGTTGATATTAACGACAGCCATGACTTGGACCCATTTATTTGCCTTGAGACAGTGGTCCTGAAGTCTCCAGTGTTTTCTTCAAGGTCACGCATCAAAGCTTCTTCCACATCTTCTTTTGTCGTGATGCTGTCAAGATCTATAAATTCCAAAGTTATTCTGGGTACTAGATTCCTGACAGCTCCCGTCTCTCCTAGCGATGCCTTTACGGCACTTACAAAGGCTTGTGTATCCATCGTGTCTCTTTCTAGCTCCAACAAAATGTCACCGCCCAGCGTTTAACGGATAGAGCGGATATCCGTGCTTGTGTCCTCAGCCTTGATTTTATGTCTGATTTCACTCAGCACTGCCGCGTATGTCAAGAGTGCCCGAGCTCTTCGTATGGACATGTGACGGAAGAGTCCAGTCAGACCACAGAAATGGTCGATTTCCTTATTCTTCTCACTTAGTTTCGCCTTCAGTTGTTCAATCAGTTCCTTCATATGTCTGATTCCTCTCTTTACTGTCGTACTGATGTTCTGCTACCTTTCAGCAGCTTTTAACATTGTCGACGTCTCCTCTGTCATTCGAGCAATGATGTTTATGATAAGCACCGCTCCTTTCTCCATCTTCTTCATTATGGCGTACACGCGATCTGTCATATCTAGACTTGGTGGTATTGCGAGTTAGAAAATCTTAATCTGTTTATTGAGGGTCGCCGCATACTCGGCGACATACTTGACCATCTGTTCTAGTATGATTTGAGGAGTTTTGTTCGCCATACAATTTTTCCAGCGCATCGGGCGTGAAGGGGCGGGCCAAAATAGCTGGGAACGGTATACCCTTGGACCGAAGTCCTACCCTAGTTCCCTAGGGCCCAGCCTTCGTTTAACCAGTCCCTGATCAAGGCCTGAAGGGCTGGCCTCTGATCCCATGCTGCGGCTGATACGTCGGCAATGGAAACACACATCAGCCCCTCGCCACGCAAGCGGGTTAGCCGAACGTGGTCCGGAGCACTCCCAGTGGGCCGCAGCGAGGAACAATCGTGGGTTTTTTCTCGGTGTCTCCTTCACCTAGTGCGTTCGGTCCACGAGGCGTATTTTATTTCCGCCCTACGCTCTGTTTCCAGCGAGCTTTCCCCTATCCGCCACCTGGCGACATTGTTGTACGCGGAAATCCGGGAGGTGCTCATCATACTTCAACTTAGAATTAGTACACAGACTGCCAAGATTTTGATCTAGAAAGCTGAATATACTTTTCCGAAGGTTTTTGGTATGATGAATTCGAAAATCGAAAGGGCAAGACTTGTACTTTAAAATGGCCTTTATGGTTTTTTGGGAGACTGAACAAACTCGATGCTACATAACCTTAAACATAGGCGAAAATGGATGTTTTGGCACATTTAGGTTAAGATATCTCGAAAACCAAAATTAATTGAGGAGTTTGGACCTCAGATTCGGATTCAGGATGCGAAAAACCTTTCAATATATTTTGAGTATATTCTTGTTTCTTGATGAGAGAGTTGGCCTGATTTTGTCGGTCTGTGTTATTGAAAGCGTATCATCGATAAGAACATTTTATGAATCATTATTAGTTGTATTTTTTAGGAGACTTTATTGTCCACCTAAATTATTTTAAAAAATTGTCATATAGGTTGATTTAAAGCGCAGTAGACTCGGTATCAATAATGCCGCAAGATCACTTTCTCATAGGAACTGTTATAGAAATTAGAATACATTAATTAGCAAATACAATTTTTATTTTCTCAACTAAATTCCGTGAATAAATAAGAATATAATTTCCAGAAATACCTTTACTGAATGTTCCAAAAGAGATAGCTTCGACTTTGAACTAAATTTAAATGATTGTTATTCAAATTATGTATAATTTTTATTTATTTTATTTATTCGTCATCGCTGACTATTTCCCCTGTAGCAGTGCAAGCATCGTGAACTTTTCCACTGGAGAGAAAAAAAAATGTGACGTTTTCGTATCTGTATTCTGGTAAAGAGTACAGGCATTTCTGGAAATTATCTTCTACATCCCTCAGTAATTATTCTGCTATTCTCCTTCTGTATACTGGGGAATCGAAAGAAGTGTCCAATATTTGATTGGTGCCGAAGCAATTCATAAAGTGCATGATGTAAATCCCACAACTCCATCCATCATTCTCTCAATAGTACGGTCGACTTCCCTTACACACTTTTCCTGTCATTTCGATTTTTTTTAGTTTTACAAATCACGTAGTATCTTTACATGCTCTAATCAAGTTTGTCTAATGTACGGCATTAAAAGTATATCCTACATATGCGTCGATTATTTGGCCATAAATTAACTACAGGCTATTACAAACTCCTTTGTTCTTGATAATACAGCAACGTCAGTATTATAAATCCCCACATTGAGATAACTCGATTTGGAGCCTGCGTAGTATTTTGCGTTATTTATCATTCCATTTGACAAATTACGAACATTGTCATTATTGTCATGTAATCTTTCAGGACTACAATATTCCTCAACGTCTTCTGAGAAGAATCTATTTTCTATTATTTGAAACTTTGCCTTTTCAGCTGAAACGCCTTTTTTTCTTTCTTAATTCTTGATTGCTATCACTGGTCCTTTTTCTTTTACTTGTGCTGAATTCTGATATCCGAGGATTTATTCCCCAGAATTCGTCCAAGAGAAATGTGCATTCTTCTTCGATTTTATTTTTTTTACCGTTTTTTATTTTCCCCGCATTTTTCTTTCCTCTGAGTCACTTTGCAAACTTTTGGAACTTCCGGTACTCGCGGTCCCTCGTTTTCTTCATCCTTAGATGGTTCTTTTATAGTCTTTGATTCTATAACTTTTTTCACGATTTTTTTCATTTCCTTCCCCTCCGAAGTGGCTTCCACTTTTTCGCTTTCTTGAAGTACCTCGTCTCCAGATTTCTTTAATAAAAGGATCTGAAGCAGTGTTAGGATAGTGTGGATTCGGGGGCCCATGCACTTTGGATTTTGTGTGAGCACTTATTCCAAGACCTCCTTCGGATGTCAAAGAATTGACGTACTCCTTTAATTTTCGCACGTTTTGTGCAATGGAATTCTTTTTTGATTGTGTAGCACGTCAACCTTTACAACTTTGTTGTGAGCTTCTGAATAGGCATTTCTCACGCACGAGATGTATTTATTGACAAAGTTTAGCATGACTGATCCACACATAGGTATGTCGGTCATAAACTCCATTGTAAAGTATTCTGCGGAGTCTGGATCGTATAATTCATTGCTTGCGTCCTCAATTAAAGCTTCCTCTCTGTTTAGCTCGTTCTCAATACTTATATATTTTGAGTAATACCGTTTGTGGAATGGTGACTTAGCGTACACGGTTTTGTTGTTCTGGTACAACACATCGTACTCTTGTTCGATCTGCAGTTAATTTATTGCTTCCTCAATCATTGGAAATTCTTCAGTTATGACGTGGAACTTCTCTGTTTTTTTTTCTGCTGTCACAGAACCTGTGAGAACTACTAATGCATTCTCTGCTTTCTGTTTCTCTTTCCTCAGAAAAGCGCGCACAAAGTCTTCAAATAAGAAGTCTACTTCCGTCATGTCTCTGCATAACAAAATGAGACTTGTGTCCAACAAAAGGTTTTTATTTTTGATGCAATTTGGGTGCTTTTTCTGTATGTTGTTTGATATTTTGTGCATCAGATGTGCAATGCAGGACAATACGTACGTGGAATATGCACGTATTTTATAACTCACAAGCCAATCGTACACTACCCGCAAATAAACCGTTACCGACATTTCATTCCACGCAAACAGTACGGCATGCATTGATGCCCAAGACCAATCTAAAACAATTGCATAAAAAAATAACTAAATTCCCATGCTTTTGATAACATTTTTGTACCTTAAAAGAAAAATACTAATGGACTCAGTGTCTATGTGACAGGTTATTAGTTCAGCTATAGGAAATACTGATTTGAGCAGCCGGCACACCAAGGAGTAATGGTTCATTGCTCTACACTTAATTGCTAGTTTTCTCATTATGGAACTAATAGAATCCACGTGCACTATTCTTACCTTTTTCTGTCTTATTAGCATCAAATGAGAGTATAAGTGGCAATTGTTATTCACTAAACAGTGTCGCTCTTGGAGATGAAATTTCATGTCTCAGGTAGGGATTCTCTAGCTTATGTTCTTCGACCCACAATTGATGTCGATCTTGCAGGTTCCTACTATGCAATGTTAATCTATTTTCATTGTTGGATTCGGATTTTACTTTATGCAGAGTATTTAACCTCATTAGGTTCTGAGGATGCCCATTATGCCACATTGTCTTGTCTAAATTCTGAACAATTTCTAGCTAAAAATCTCTAGCAGAACGATGCTTTAAATTTTCTTTTAGCTCATCTCGCGCTTCACCACAAATTTGTTGGTATTTAACGTGCTCGCTTTTGTCGTGTGTAGCGAGTAAGTTCGAATCGCTAGTCGTAGTTAAGGCTGAAATTGATTCATTTAAATCGTAAATTACAAATTTGCAGTGTTGCGTATGCAAATCTGTTCTCGCAGATAATGCATACAGCACTATGGTGTTTGATGTCTTGGCATTTAATCGTATGGTGTAAAACCGTAAGGTAGATGGGCATAAAACTATTTCACATAAAACTGTTGTTATTAATGCTCAAATAACATGTTCATCGTAGCAGTAGGTTCTTGTGTTCTTCCACATTGATGCAGAAACTTTCTCGTTCGAAATTTGAACACCCAATTTCTCCATTTTAGGTTTCTTCGCTTTTACTCCTTCTTCTTTTATTTTTTAAAAATCCTGGAAGTAAGAAGTAACTATTTGTTCCTCTTGTACGTCCGACGTAATGCCTGCATGGTCGTCTTTACTTAAATTGTATTCGTCTATTTCGTCATTGTCATCTGACTGTACAATATTTTTAAAAGTCTGAGCAGACAATTTTATTTCTTCCTTTTCTACATCTTGAGAAATATTTCTATCTTTCCAAATTTTATAATGGCCAATTTTTTCCGCTTCGTTAAATTCGAACTGGTTGATTTCCAAGTGGACTAAAACTTTTTTTAATGTTTTCTTTTCGCGCTCTGTCCATCTTTGATTATAAACATTCTACTTAATGTGGAATTGTAATACATCAAAATGGCCCCATCGCTTCATTCCGGTGAAGAAAATCATCAAAAATTGATCGATGTTGCCATTTCATTAAGAGGGATTAATCTCCTCATGCAATTTATAGGCATTATATTTGTCTACAGTATAGAGAGAAACTTTCACTGTATAAAGAATGGAAAAAATCACGATTTCAAAGTCAATGCCAAATTATTTATCTTGTCCCATTACTCCTTTATAATGTTCGGCATCTTGATACAAAATATCAACGGACGTAGCATCGAGTTAGTAATAAAAAGTTTCCCAATTGTGTGCAACGTAGCTTACCACTTCCCCCCTTATTTTTTTAGTAATAATCTTGTGTACCAAAATAAGCATAGGATAAGCTACGGAACAGACTATTACCGTATGCTTTTATCTGAACGACCCGCAGCGATGGAAGAAATTGCAGCTCTTCGGAGTTCGTAACACCCGTTTTTGCATTTTCGAGAACTCGGGTTTCTTCGCGAATACCCGCTAACTCTTCGTCCTTGGTCACACCATTCCTTTCGTGAACTGCTGTGCGAAAATTTGGGCCGTTCTTCTACCAGACTCTACGCATCTACCCTTTTAATATATCGTTGCACGCCGCTTCTATCTCGTGTGCAATCCAAATAAACATAGAAAGAGAAACATCATTACTTACCTGAAGGGCTCAAATAAACTATCAGAATGCTGTCAACAATGGGCATTTTGAAAGAAAAGAAGAGATATTTTCGTCACACCCAGGCGGAGAAATTGTACATAATTTCTTTCAATATGTATAATTTTTTGGACTGGGTACTAACACCCTTTGAGTTGCGATTTTTTATGAAGGTCATATTAACAGGCTTGGGTTAACGAAGATTGTGTCGTATATTACAATATAAATATATAGTATCATGAGAGATTATATTACCGATAAGTTGCTTTGCGCTAGCACACGCAGTTATTTTGCGTAGGCTTGTGCGAGTCGAGCAAGGTCACATCTTCCCATTTCATGTTTCATTGTTGCCTTGTTTGGTCTATTTTGTGTTTGCCGGTCTGCGGGTAACTACGGCAGTGATCCCAGATCTGAAACGAGACGTGGTCCAATACGATGACACGGCTATGTCCGTGTGAATATGGTACGAGACGATATAAATGCCTGGGTTGCGCGCGCAACCCATTTCTCCTCTTCTGAATTTGAAAACTCGAAGAACCAAGCGAAGAACCTCACAAAGTCGTTATGTAAGGTTCCCCACTTGGGTCCATTAATAGCCAAGGTCTTTGTTTCAGGCGTCATTCACTCTACTGACACTCCTTTTATTAACTATTTGCCG
>NC_046663.1:1653605-1655196 GCF_010883055.1 Belonocnema kinseyi | reverse complement strand
TTTAGCTTTATTTGATATATTTTTACTTCTGATAAGGGGACCTGCTCTACCAATAACCTTCCTACCTTCATTTATTCATCTATCTAATTCCTCATCTATCTTTCCGTTCCTAGTAAATAAGCTACCGAGGTATACGAACTTATCAACTTGTTCAATTCTCTCATCATTTAATAAAATATTGCATAGCGTTTTCTCACTCTTTCCTTCGAACACCATAGTTTTTGTTTTATTTGCGTTAATTTTGAGGCTCATACTCTTCATGCTTGCATCTAGTTTACTCAACATTCTTTGTAGGTCTTCGATAGACTCTGCCGTAACAACCTTATCATCTGCGAACGCTAACCCTCGTACCCTTACTGTTTCGAGATCCACACCCTCTTCGTCGAAGAGAGCCATTCTTAAACACTTGTCCATAAATAATATAAATAACCATGAAGACATAACGCATCCTTGTCTAACTCCTTGAGTAATATCGAAAATGTTACTCAATTTCCCATTTACCCTTTCACTCGCTTTGCTACCCATATATATTGATTTTATAGCTTGTAGGATCCATCCATTGACACCATACTCTTTCAGGTACTCGCTTTTATCTCCCTTTCTCTTGTATATTGGTACTATAATCGCTTCTTTCCAATCGTCTGGGACGTCTCCCATCTCGAAACATAAATTTATCAATTCGCAAACTCTATGTGGTATGTACTCTCCACCGTATTTAAGCATTTCAGCATTAATACCGTCTACCCCGGCAGCCTTACCGTTTTTCAAGTTCTTAATTATATCCCTAACCTCACTGACACAGACTTTCTCAATTGAGTTTTCTATCGCATTGTTTTTCAACATCGCAGTTGTGGTGTCCTATAGCTTCATCTCTGAACTGTCTCCTAAAATAGTCTCTGAAAGTCTTTAGTATTCCATCTGCATCATATAACATTTCCCTTTTACTATTTCTCATGTTGACAATTTCTGTAATTTTGTTTCCTTTCATTTTTTTATAAAGTAGTTTCCTGCTCCCTTCAAAGTCGTTTTGTATTTTGATCTCTTCTTCTGCTCGAATTGTATCTTACTTTCTTTAACTAATCGTTTAAGTATCCTGTTTTTGCGTCTATAATCATTTCTACGTCTACTTATTTCCTCATTGCTAAGACCTGCGATGTTCAAAGTTCTCTTGTACGCTTCTCTTTTTGCTTTTTGGGCAGCCTGAATTTCATCATTCCACCACGCATCACCAGTCATTCTTCCTACAACTGCGGTACCACACACTTCGATCGCGCATCTAACAACGATATCCCGTAACATTGTCCAGGCGCCCTCTAAATCTTTGTTTTTTATACGGTCCTCCCATGTAGCCCTATCTGTGCTTTCGGTTGTCTTATTTTGAACATCTATTCGCACGTTCGGTTTCTTTAGGTTCTCAGTTTTTATTCGCGTTTGTTTTGTTTTCTTGGTTCTCTTTTTTCTCCATCTTCGACCGAAGTTAATTTTTGAGATCACAAGGTAATGATCAGTAGTGAATTCAGGACCCCTCAAGACCCTTGTATCTTTGACTAACTCTCTTAGTCTTTCATCCGCAACAACAAAGTCAATTATA
>NC_046663.1:1648212-1653505 GCF_010883055.1 Belonocnema kinseyi | reverse complement strand
AATCTCGATCCGCATTTGAAAGAAATTAAAGAAATTGGTGAATTTGGAATTCATCTCGTTTGGATAAAAACTCAATTATTTGATTGAAAAATTAATTATTTTTTTGAAAATGTAACTATTTTGTAAAAAAGTCCTCTTTTCTATCAAAAATTCAACTACTTTGTTAAAATTCTTATTTCTTTTATTTGAAGGTTCATCTCTTTCGTTGAAAATACATTTCTGAAACTGACAATCAATACCAGTTTTGGTTAAGAAATCATGTGCTTTGTTAAAAGGTCGTCCTTCTTTGCAGAAATTAAATTGTTTTACGGAAAATGTATACTTTTTGATTAAAAATTACATTTTTCGGTTGAATTATCAACTGTTAATATTTTTTGGTTGCAAAGTCGTTTTGTTGTATATGCAACTATATTGTTAAAAATTAAAATCATCATTTTTGGGTGAAAAATTCGATTATTCACTTAAAGTTGAACTACTTATTTAAAAAATTAATTTTTTCTTATTAAGGATTCATAATTATAGTTCATATTTTGGTTAAAATATGAAGTGCACATCTTCTTGGGTTTAAAAGTCGATTATTTCACTAAGAGTTGAACTACTTTGTAAAAACATACTTTTTTTAAACAAGGTTTTTTAATTATGGTTGAAAATTTAAGTATTTGGTTAAAAGTTTAACTCTTTGGTTGAAAACTCATATTTATTCGCTTAAGAAATTCAACTTTTTGTAGATAATTCGTCTTTTTGACTTTAAAATTAAATAATTTCGTTGAAAATTCATGTATTTTTTTTTTATTTGTCTTTTTTTTGTAGATGATTAATTTTCTTGGTCGAAAATTCATCTGACTGGTTGACAATTCAACAACTTTGTTGGAAATAAACTTTTTCCGTTAAAAATTATTTATGTTTATCTGAAAATGTAACTATTATAGGATTGATTAAAAATTATTCGTATATATTCGTTAAGTTGGAAAATCGTTTTTTTTATCAAACATTAATCTTCTTGGTCAAAAATTCACCTTTTCCCTTGAAAATTTAACAATTTTGTTAAAAATTCGTTTTTTTCCTTGTTCAGTTCAATTTTTTATCTCAGCTTTTATCTGGAAATTGAACTATTCCATTTTTGGTTAAACTTTATCCTGTAAATTGTATTAGTTAAGACACCAATTATTTGTTAGAAAATTAATTTATTTGTCTTCGATTATGACTTTAAATATTATTTCAGTCTAAAAAAATTTTTATTTTTAACCCATTCAATTTGAAATTTTTTAATTAAAAAAAGAAAATTTTGTTAATCATCAGCAATATTTGACCGTTCATTTAAAACAATCCATTACAAACAACTGTTAAAAGCTATACAAATTTGAACAAAATGGTTCGAAATAGAAAGCCCTGAATTGTTAAATTTTTAATGAGTTAAATTTTAAGTTTAAACGCTACAATTTACACTTCGTGTAAAACCGAAAATGCACGAGCCGGAATCCGAGCTCTCCCGACTTAATGAATGACGATCCAGCTGCTCCTCAAATTTATTTCGGTTTTGAAGTCCCGAATTATATTAGAACCATTTGACTTATTGGAAAGAGGAAAATATAATTTACTTCACGTAAATGTATATATAGGAGGCCAGATTTTCAGGTCTGAAATGTTTTAAATTTAGTGCTGCATATATTAATCATATTTTTTAAAAACAATTAATTCTTAACAAATAAAAAACGAATTTTTGACCAAATAGTTTAATTTTCAACCTTACCAATGACTTTAAAAAAATACATTTTGTACCTGAAAATTATAGTTTGAACTTAAGTTTACATTTCAAAAAATTAATTTTTAACCCTAAAAAATGCAAAGTTTGAACCAACTAAATGAATTTTTAAATTAAACAAATGAAATTTCAAAGAAGAAGAATAATTTGCCACTAAACAAGTTAGAAGATAAATTCTTTCAATGAGAAATTGAATAGTTACATTTTCAGTTAAAAATAATTATCAACCCCAAATAATCAAAGTTTCCAAAAAATATTTAAATTTTCAAGCAGAAAATCGAATTTGCAAACAAATAATTTGCTACAGAAAGCAGCAATTCGAAATTTTATAAACAAATGTTAAAACAACAATAAAAAACAAATTTTTAACAAAATAGATCAATTTTCAACGAAAAACGTTTACATTATCATTTAAAAAAATAAATTTACAACCAAAAATTTTAAATCAAAATAGTTTAATTCCCAAAAAAATATATGAACTTTCAACCATTTTAAACGAGACGAAAAGAATTTTTATCAAAAAATGTATTTTCTACCAAAGAAATAAATTTTTAATTATAATAGATGCATTTTTAAACAAAAAGAACACATTTCTATCAAAAATGATTAATTTTAAACTGAGAATGGTCAATTTTCATTATAAGAAAATATTTTTGAAATAATGTAAAAAAACTTCGACAAGGTCGTTAAATTTTTAGCTTTAAAAATAAATATTAAAACCAAAAAATAAGTATTTGACCGAAAATAGAATAGTTACATTTTAAGAAAAAAAATTTTATTTTCTGCAAAATAGTTTAATTTTCGATGTAAGAAATGTATTTTCAACTGAAAAATATTTTTAATAAAAAAATCTAATTTACAACAGAATAGTTAAAATTTTAAACATATAGTTGGATTTTCGATTAAAAAATATCCGTTTTTTACCAAAAATGGAATGGAATGAATTGTGAAAGAAAATTAAAAAAATAACACAAAATTTTTTTATTTTTTTGTAAACATTTTAAAAGCGGTGTAAAAGAGTGTTTAGAAAATTTTTTAAATTTTATCATGTTATGTGTAATTTTAGAAAAATAAAGAACCTAATTCTCATCTAGCCTTCTCGCGCAATTTTGTTGCAAAATTTTTTTTAAGTTTATGTTGGTTAAAAAAATGTGCTTTCCGATTTGAGTAAGTTTAGAAGATATTTACAAATTTGAAAACGATTCAAAAATAACTTAAACATGTAACAATTTGTTAAGAATTTTGTATAGTTTCACCGTCAACCATTTTATACCAAAAGAATCACTAAAAAATAAGTATTTAGCCAAAAATAGAATAGATACATTTTTAGATAAAAAAATTAATTTCCTGCAAAATAGTTTAATTTTCGATGTAAGAAATGAATTTGCAACTGAAAAATATTTTAAATAAAAAAATCGAGTTTACATAATAATAGTTAAAATTTTAAACATACAGTTGGATTTTCAGTTAGAAAAGATACATTTTTTTAACAAAAATGGAATGGAATGAAGTCTGAAAGAAAACTGAAGAAAGAATACAACTTTTTTTCATTAACTCTTCAAAATTTTAAAAGGGGTGTAAGAGAGTGTGGAGAAAATGTTGCAATTTTTCCATGTTATATATAATCTAGCCTTCTCGTGCAATTTTGTTGCACAATTTTCTTAAAAGTTTATGTTGGTTTAAAAAATGTGCTTTCAAATTTGAGTAAGTTTAGAAGATACTCAGAAATTTTGTAACGTTTCAAAAATAACTAAAACTTGTAACAATTTATTTAAAATTTTGTATAGTTTCACTTGAAACCATTTTATACCAAAAGAAAAGAAGTTTCATCCAAAAATGCATTTTCCATCAAGTAAATTAATTTTTAATTAAAAAAGATGAATTTCTAACAAGAAGAATAATTTTCTTCCAAAAAAGATTAATTTTTAACTGAGAAAGGTCAATTTTCAAGCAAAAAGAAAACAGCAAATTTTCAACAAAATGGTAAAATTTTCAAATAAAAAAAATTTTGAACAAAAAATGATACAGTTAATTTTCCAGTATAAGAAAATTATTTTTAACTGTAAGAATCGAACTTTCAACAAAAATGTTAAATTATCAACCAAGAATCAATTTTCAAAGAAGAAGAATCATTTTTTATTAGAAAAGGATGTATTTTCAACTGAAAAAATAATTTCAAAGAAAGTTTAACAGAATCGTTAAATTTTCAAATTTTTTTAAATTTATGTTAGTGTAAAAAATGTGCTTTCAAATTTGAGTAAATTTATGAGATATTCAGAAATTTTTAGACGATATAAAAATAATTAAAACTTGTAACAATTTGTAAAGAATTTTTTAAGGTTTCACGAAAAAGAAAAAAAATGTAGGTTCCTAGGTATAATTAAAATAATTTTTCATTTCAAAAAATTAATTTGAAGAGATCATTTTAGAAATTTTAAAAAGAATCTGAAACATTTTAAAGGCAATTTTTGTTTGATTTTGCAGAATTCAAAGAAAATCAGGAAAAATTTGAATCGTTTTTAAAGAATAGAAGGTCTGACAAGATTAGAAAAAAAATTATTTCCCTATTATTCGTCTGAAAATTTGTAAGAGAAAAATCCGAAAAGTTATTAACTTGACCTCATATGCTTTCTTAATATATGGAAACTTTACGAAACCTTCAATGTCTTAAAAAACTTATCTCAATATTACAAAATGTAGCTTTTACAATCTGATTTCCATTGTAAAATAATTGTAATATAGATAATTGAAAAATAAATTTAACAAATTTTATTTTATAAAGAAATATCTCGTGATTTTTAAAAGAGGAAATAATTCTAAAAATACCCTTTTGTAATAACTATAACTATAACTATAACAATAACTAAGGAACATAATTTTAGAATATTTTTCCTTGATTCTGCCCTAGGGTCAAACATGGTACAAAAAACCGTCCTGAAATTTTGTATAACAACTGTACTCTGTATATATTAATTTTAAAAATAAAAAATAATCATAATTTCATCAATATTCCTACATTTTATTTTATTATGTTGCTTACGGAATAGATTTCAGAAAAGAAATCATAAAAATATCTCCATTAGTTAGCGAAACACTATGTAGAATGGCCTTTCAAATTATACAAAAAAAATTCCAAAAATGTTAACAAACGGTTGTACAGATTTGGCTTTAATCTTATGGAGAAGTATCAGAAATATATATTTCATTTATCGTTTTTCAGAAGATTATTTTTCCCTAAACATAAAGCAGCAAACATTAATATACACTTAAAAAATAAAAATAAGAAAGGTCAGAAAACACATTTTTTAATCCAACTCCTTTCCACGCTAACTTCAGAGAAAAATGTTCACAAAATTTTTATCAAGTGATAAGTCTTCGCTACTTAAAGGGAAAAATGAAAATCCTTCATTAATTATGGATGTTTAATTGACATTATTACCCTTGCTGATCACACTTGAGAATTGAGGAATCTCTTTTTCGCAAACAAAAAGTATGAAAGTCCTTCGTTTATCGACTTTTATTATTATTTAT
>NC_046663.1:1642468-1648112 GCF_010883055.1 Belonocnema kinseyi | reverse complement strand
TAAATATTAAAATCTTAAATTTTAAGTTATTTTAATACTGCAATTCTTATATGTTTCCAATTTTCAGAAATAATTCAACTAATTTTTTATGTACTCAAAATAAACTTTTTCTTTAATTTCATGGAACTTATGCTAGGTAAACAAATTATATCTTTAAGCATACAGGGTTGTAAATAAGTTTATCCTACGTTCTGAAACTCTTCTAAAGTCTAAATTATTTTTGCATTTCATTAATTCTTCTGAATACTTCTTGAATTTCTTCGATTATTTACATTTTTTTCAACTTTTTGATCATACCGAATTGAAAAATGTTGCTTTTAAAACCTTCTACACTTTTTTTCGAAATTTTAGGAAATCGTTTGATTTTCTTAAAGGTCTTCTTCAATTTTCTTTTAAAGATCATTTTTCAAAATAAAAAGTCATTTAAAATTTTCACACGAATATTAGGAAAATAATTTTTTTTTAATCTTGTCAAACCTTCTAATCGTCTAATCTTTACAAATTATTCAAATGTGTACTGATTTTTTCTAATTCTGCAAAATAATGAAGAATTGCCTTTAAATTTTTTGAGATACTTTGACAATTTTTTAAATCTTTTGTGAAGTTTTGAAATTTTTCAAAATAATCTTATGAAATTAATTTTTCGAAATAAGAAAATCATTTTAATTATTGCTCGAAACCTAAAAGAATTTTTGCCATTTTCGTGAAACCTTACAAAATTTTTAAAAAATCATTGAAAACTGACTTAAAATCTCCTAAATTTTTCTAATGAATTTGAGAAAAAATAGTTTTATCTCCTGAAAATCTTTCAGAATTCCTTTAAACCCCCTGAACTTTATTTTATAAATATTTAAAGAAGTAAATTACTAACAGAATTTAAGTTAAAAATTCGATTTAAATCTCTTTCTTCTTTCTAAATATTTCTTGAATTTACTCGATTCTATTTATTCTTATTTATCAATTTTACCAAATTGAAATATTTTTTTCAAAATATTCCACACTCATCTTTTAAATGTTTTCAAATCCTTTATATTGTTAGAAAGCTTTTTTATATCCCTTTTAATGTCCATTTTTTAAAATAAAAAATTAAGAAAAATTTGTACACGAACCTTGAAAAAGTTCTATTTCTAATCTTGTGAGACCTTCTAAGCCATCTAACCATTAAAAATTATTCAAATTTTTCCTAATTTTCTTTTAAATTCGGAAAAATTGAAAAGGTTGCCTTTAAATCTTCCAGATTGTTCATTGACAATTTTTGGCATCGTTTAATATGTATTGAAATCTTTTCAAATAATACCTTAAAATACATTCTTTAAAATAAAAAATCATATTAATTATTCGTAGAAGCCTAAAACAATATTTTTCATTTCCGTAAAAATGTTCCAAAATTAAAAGAAAATCACAAGTTTTATTTATTTTTAAATCGTTTCAAAATTCCTCAATATCTGTTAAACTTATGCAAATTTTAAAGCACCCTGCAAAATTCAGTTTAATTAAAAACTCCTTCTAATAGCCAGTTAGCCACCGAAAGCAAATCGTGAAGTCGGGGAGATCGCGCTCTTGCTCGTGCAATTTCGGATGCAAAAACTGTCAATGATTGCACTCGCTGAGATGAAAAAAGTACGCTCCTACGTTCGACACCGAACTTTGCACCTATAGTGATGTGGGATAACACACTTGAGTTGCAGTGCGAAAAACGTTCACTTATCGGTGTGATTCAGCGACTTTTTTCTAACAGTGTATACGACCACATTCAATGGCTGAAACGAGCGAACGAAAAAACGCAAAAAAAAGGAATGCTGGTTCCAGCCAAAATAATAAGAATGAAGCGGTAGATAGTCCAGCCCATTCGGAAGATGGAGGATATGATGAGTACGGTTATGTCGCCTATGAGGTAGCTCTACCTGACGGTGAGACGAAAGAATCACAAGAAAGGATAGGATTTGATCTTCTGTAATAACGGTTAGAAGAAGAAATGAGGATTGCTGATGACAGGATAGCAGAGGTTATGAAAGCCACATATTCAATTTAACGGAAGGACATCATAGATAGGAAGGGTGCAGTTAAGGATATTCTTCTCATGTGGCCTCATCTATAGGATGCAACACATTTTCTTGCACATGCATCGACTCTTTTGGGCAGAAAAATGAAAGAACTTTGGGAGGAGAAACTGTCATCCAAAGTTATTACACTATTTTCGATCTTTCGAGTGGAATGCAGCAAGAAGCACCAAGTCTCAGGCAAAAAAAGAAGCTAGAGAAAAAATGAAATGAATAATCGCTGCTGCTTAGAGCGCTACTAAAAGTCTGCAGAATGATATGCCAAAGCTTATAGTATTGTTCCAGCTGCTTTCGCTGTACTGTCTTGAGGATGAAGAGGAAATACTTCGTCTTGTTTGTATAAGTCATTTATTAAAACCTCCATTTTTAAATACTAATGTTAGAGATGACTAAAGTTTAGCTGTGTGTTTTTTTATAAGACACATCATCAATGGCGGAAGTGCTGGACGCGGGAAATAGAGACCTACCAATTCTAATTATTATAGGTTAGTTTGTATCACTTGAACTGTCTTGTTTTAAGTTGATTTATTTGTTCTTATTTCTTTTCATTAGCATATTTTGTCCAGGTACTTATAATTTATACTCATTACAGAAGAGTCTGTGCTTGTCAAGCATGCTAAGTGATTCGTGTGCTACTTCGTATTCAGCTTCAAGTACGGGAAAAACAGCTGTAAAACTTTGGAGTTCTTCCAACAGTTAGTGTGTTTAAACGCAGTCATTTCAATTCAACGTAACTTTCAAAAGCTATAATTCTGTGAAGATTTTGTTAGTTTTGAATTACGAAATATTTTTTAATTCTTTTATCGTACAAAATGTTTTATAGATCCGACATACGTTTGGAAATATTACGAAATCTATCTTTAAAATGTTTTAAAATTGATTAAAACTAATTGAAATTTCAACTAAGTTATTTATTCAAATACTCTAGAAAACTTTTAAATCTTATGAAAATGCTGTATATACCTCAAAAATTCTTTACCATTCCTCGATTTTTTTCTTATTTAAAATTCTTTAAAATTACTAATTTGCATTTACTCATTAGATTTACTAATTTACATTTGTAGGGTTATCCAAAAAGCAGTCCTGAGGGTGGACACAAAAGAGGAAAGAAGAAGAGAAATCTACATACGATCAATTCTCAAGTGTAGAAAGTGATGGACCGTAAAGGAGAAGAAGCGAATTTTGTCGCTAACGAAAACTTATGGAAAAATTCCCATACACGGTATGAAATTTTTACATACTGATATATGGAAAAATACTAACCCGGCATGGATAAAGTTCCATACAGGTTATGGCAGTTTTCCCATACCGATGTATGGAAAAATACTAACCCGGTATGGGAAAAGTTCCATACACATTATGAAAATTTTTTCACACCGATTTATGGAAAAATTCAAATACGTGTATAGGTTAATTACTTATAACACATGTATGAAAAAATTTGCGATAGATTTTTCTTACAGTGTATGGATCGCGCCTTTTTCAAACCAGAAACAACACTTTATTTCCAATTACAAAATACAACAATAAAAAAGATCTTTGTGTGAACAAGGGAGCTGAACCGACAGGTATAATTGTCTTTGGACTATTTGCTTAAAACATGGCGTTCAACAACTCAACCGTTTAGATTTAGTTTGCCCCTTGCGAGTTTGACAGCCGTTTGAAGCGCCTGAAGTCTGTGAATATTATACTCGTATGTAGACACGTTTTCGTAAACCCGTAGGTCAAAGACAAGGCCAATTTATAAGTAAATCGGTGAAAATAATAATCTAAAACGTAAAAATAGAAAATAAGTGAACATTTCAAATGATGACAAATAAGTATTTTATTACATGAATTAAATGAATTACATGAATTGCATCTTGTTCTCAGAAAAGATTTCATACTCAATGGTGGAGCCGATAAGGTACGTGAGGACATTTTCTTTCGTGCAGCATAACGGGAGCTTAAGAAATTATTATAAATGTTTATTATAATGTATAATAGATAATACGTATAAAATCATGTTGCCTTAAAAACCTGATACTTCTTACAAAGTGGTGTGTATTATATTTTAAGTGTACAAATATTTTTCAAATTGAACTATTTCACACTCAATCTTTCAAAGCAAAACTTTATCATGGTTGAAACGTTCGAGAATAATATATTTCAAATATGCAGGTTTTAAAACTAAACCAGTTGTTAAAGCAGCATTTTATGTGATTTGAAAAATTCACTTTGAGAAAATAATAAAATTTCTTGATATTCAACTGACCCATTTCACAAGTGAGCAAGCAGTGATACTGCTCTACAGGCATATTCCACTCATGATAGCCATCAGTTATGCAAATCAATTCCGTCCCAGCTTGCTAAAAATATATATATATATATATTTTAGTTCAATATCTTGCAAAAAGCGAAAAGTTTTTTGATAAGAGAAAGACCATGTCCAATTTTTCTTTACTTACTGGACATTTTCGGCCACAGAGAATACGTTCATTTTCCTACAAGAAATACAGTTTTCAGTTACAGAAGTACTATTTATCAAAGCTTTTATAGTTTGGTAATTTGCAAATACACACAAATTCTATATAATACAGGATTGGCCATATTCGAAGAAAAGATTTGGCAACACTGTAACTTTTGACAGAGATGATAGATCGAGTAATGACGACGCTGAGTTTTCACATTTGAGTTGTTTTGATGAATGTAAATTTCAACAATCTCAGAGCGTTCGCGTGAAGTGTACTGCTCCATGGCAAAAATCTCCTTAGACTGATGCTTCAAACGCGCTACGTCATTACTCGATCTGTCATCTCTCTCAAAAGTTACAGTATTGCCAAACCTTTTCGTCGAATATGGCCAACCCAGTATATATTTATGTAACACGGATATTCCTTCATGAAGTTAAGACTAACACTAAATAAAATAAAGGTATCTTGTATCATATACAGGGTGGTCCATCTAGTGTTTGGAATTTGAATCACGGATTTTATGACAGTCAAACGTCAATTGTCATTCTTGATGCCATAAATAGTTAATTATATGTTTGACATTCACAAAATGGGACGCTATTCGCTTGAAGAAAATTGGGAAATATTAAAAACTTATTTCCAAAGTGGTGAGTCTTCTACTCAAACAGTGCGAAATTTGAAAAAAATATTTGATAAAAAAAATGTGCCGAAAACTCAATTCGTGGATCAATTCGCTAAGCGTGTTCGTAAAACTGGAATGTTGGTGGATAAACCAACTCGAGAACGTACTCGTCCAGTGCGCTCAACCGAAAATATTGCTGCTGTGACTGAAAGTGTGCGTGAACAACCATCAACATCAACTCGGCACCGTTCACAACAATTGGCCATTTCACGCACTTCTCTGATGCGAATTTTGCGAAAAGATCTTGCAATGAAGCCATATAAAGTTCAATTGGTTCATCAGTTAAAGCCTATTGATCATCCGAACCGTCTATAGTTCGCAAATTGGGCTATTTTAACTGACTGGTTTTTTTTACTGAAATTGACGGAATGGATATGAACAACATTTGGTTTCAACAAGACGGCGCTACGTGCCACACAGCGCATGCCACAATCGATATTCTGCGTCCA
>NC_046663.1:1594279-1642368 GCF_010883055.1 Belonocnema kinseyi | reverse complement strand
AAATATACCTTTTAAATAAATGTTCAACCATTGAAAAATATTGACCCGTTTTTGTTTTATAGCAAAATCAAATTCCAATTTTTAAATGGACCACCCTGTATAATAAATGACTTTGAAAATAATTGTATAGAGTGAGGCAATACTTACAGTTTTTGGTAGATGTGGATTAGGTTTAGGATAAAAATGGTGATCATATTTACAACTTTCAGGAGGTAACTTTATGACATCTGAAATAATTATTAATTTTTGTTACAGTGTGAAGAGTCTTATTTTAAAAAAAAAAACCTCGTTTCTTTTAAAAAATTGTAAACGTTATATTTTAAGTGTAAACAAATCCGAATTGAATTATTTTACATTGAATACTTTAAAGAAAAAATAATTTTGTTTTGAAAGCGTCTGTGATTGATATATTTTAAATTTTAATCGTTCAAGTTATGAATTTTTGTAAAGGCGGCATTTCAAAATATGTAAACAGTTAATTCTCAAAAAATAAGAAAATATCTTGCTACTTTACTTATAAGTCCACAGTCTTTCAAGCAGTTGTAATGGTCTAACTTCACAGTCGCTTGGGTAAAACCAGTAGATATACAAACGTCGATGGTCCCTGTGTTCTAAAAAAATATTTTTTTTTAATTTCACAATTTTCGTGAAACAAGTGGGTTTACGATATAAAAAGGGCTGTCCTGGATTTTGTTTACTCACATGGTGTAAACAGCTCATGACACACCCAGCGGGGCTTCGCTGTAAGAAGTATAATTTTTTTAGCAAAAAACTTGATTATGGAAGCTCTTACAGTTTCACAATAATTTGTAATGTCATGCACATTCAATATAATAGAAAATTTAATTAAAATATTTACATAAACACTATAAAGGAATTTAAATAAACTGTTCAGATCAAAATCCAACTCACGTGTGGTTCTTCAGAAAGCGGCTGTTAAAGGAAACAGAAAAATAGTTAGGTTCCTAAATATGAAGCGAATGAAGACAGCTTGTAATACCTCTTGATCAAAAAATTCCCGGAATCATCATCGTGTGGCGCCCCCTGCTGTCCGATTCACATTTTTTTCATTTCTGTAGGTAGTCACACCTTTTAACAATATTTCCTGCGAATTTCAGCTTCCTAGCTTGACATTTGTAAAGGTAATGCAATTTTAAGTGCATCTGTTTTTTTGCAAATTTCGATTTTTACATAGCACCATGACAATGTACCGTCGCAAAATGCTATCATTATCCGTGAGTTTCTCACCAAAAACTCAATTAATACAATTCCGCAGCCATGAAATTCGCCAGATTTAGCTCCCTGTGACTTTTTTTGTTCGATCGACTGAAAAAACCACTACGCGAAACGCGTTTTAGCAGCCGATTGGAGATAATACAAAAATCGACAACGGCACTGATGGGCATACCGAAAATTGAGTATCAAAAATATTTTGAGAACTGGATCAAGCATTAGTATAAGTGCGTGTCAGTCGATGGGAATTACTTAGAAGGGGACCATATCAATATTCAAGAATAAACTTATATTTTTAATTTTTAAAATAAATTCCGGGAACTTTTTGATCAAGGTAGTATATATAAATTGCATTAAATTCAAAAATAACTGTCAAACTTACAGGTTCTTTCGGGTGGACTCCTTCAATGGTTATATGATTCTACAAGGTATACCATTTAGATTAGCAGAAGTCCAAGTTATTATGTAATATAATATATAATAATGTAATAAATATATAATATAACATATATAATATGTGTAAGCGTCCGCAAGAAGGTATGAAGGTATTTATAACCGGTATGGAGTTACGTATGCGGGTATTAAACCGGATAAGTTCCCGGAATTTTAGGTATAACAGAAACCTTCTCAGTTGAAAAACAAGTCACCGAGGCATTTTTGAAACTGGAACTTTAAAAAACAGTTCCAAGTGCAAAGTGCATCTGAACTTTGCAAGTGCCATAATCACACATGTTATATTTTTTCTTCAAACATGAAATATGCCTATTTTCGGTTACCATATGGATACGAGTGTTTTCCCGATTAATTTACTATAAGTCCCAATATCATTCTACAATCCATTCTCAAAATAATAATTTTGACCTCAATTTAGTTAAACACGAATACCTTCTAAATTGGATCCGGAGATAAGGGTCTTCTTCGTGTGGACACTTACATGTACTAATTTAAAGTTAATGTTCCGAGTAAAGTAAAACTCACGTTTGGCAGTATAAGATGAACCTGTTTATAAAAACAGAAAAATTGTTATTATCCTAAAGACGAAGCAAATAGAGATATATTGTATTATATGTGTATAATAATTCTATGAATTTAAAATAACTCTTTTAAGTTAAGTAAAACTTACAGGTTCCATTTGGGGTACATTTCCAAATCTTTCATAATTCTAAAAAAAAAATATTTTAGTTAGTAGAAGTACTATTTATAAAATTTTTCACAGCTTGATCATTTGTAATTGCACACAAACATCTAATTAAAATTGGTATTAAAACAAATTATATATTGACTAAGAAACTAATATTACAGTGAAGTCTCGCTAGTTTTAAATCAACCGTACGTGGCTATTAAATATCCAATTAAAAAAGAGGCCTAAAGAGGGGGAAGCCCGCGTTGGTTTGAATTGAAAATTTTAGCATGAAGTCATGGGTATGCAGACAACTTTTTCGAGAAAAAATGCTAAACGTAAAGGTAAGTTATAAAGGTTTGAGTAGTAATATTTCTCAAGCGTAGAATGTATTTTTTCAGACTTGTTTCATTATTTTGTCGCTTTGACGACTTGTCGGTGTCAAGTAGTAAAATAAAGTGTCAACAATTTCTGTTTATTCACTCTCTAACTTTCAATTTCGTACAGTTGCTTGTATTTTGTAAAGTTGAAAGATCTTGATCCAATAAAATGATGAAACAAATTGCGTAAATGTACTCTACAGCTGAAAAGATTGTTATTCATGTGGTCCTGTTACGTTCTGATAGAAAACTCACTATTCCACGAAATATGAGTCGTTTTTTGATTTTATTATATTGATTGGTCGTTGACAGATTGTCGAAAAAAACAGTGGCATGCATTTTTCACAAAACGGGTAAGGGTATCATTATTTATAGTATTTATTGATTTCAAATAGACCGCCGCTTTGCGACACACGTGCAGTTCTAGCTGTTGCTTACAGCATCCCTATCGATACAAAGCCGAGGCAGCCATTGAGCCATTAAACGTTTCCTGATTAAAAAAATCTGTGTATTCAGTAATGGTGATTTTCTGCTTAGTGCAAATATTATATTTCAAAATGTTCGAAAATTTGAAAGATATGATTACCAATTTTTTGGTATAAGAGCTTTAGAAGTTTTGCAAAGCTTTGTGTGTTGGGACTTTCTATAATAAGTTTCCCATAATAATAATTATTATTAATACAGAATATATTATCACAGAAGATAATGTGTCATTGCTGAAACTATCTAGAAATAGTTTTGATATACAATGTGACCTAAGTGAAAGTTTCATCACTATAAATTGAAAATTAATACTATTCGACAATTCCTAAATGAATTTTCGTAAACAAATTCAAAATTTGATCATTTTTTAACGAACAGGCTCCGTTTTTTCATAGAATCAACTAATATCTTTCAGATTACTCTTCTCTACGATGGTTTACAAAATTCCAAAAGTATGAATTATTTAAGCAAAGTTTATAGAAAAAAAAGATTTTAGATATTTTTTAACCAATTATGTCCATTTTTTAGAGAATCAACTGGGAATATATTTGCAATGACTTTTTTATTCGCTGCTATAGAAATTGCCATGAATCAATAGGATCAATTTGTTTCAATTATTTCGCCGGATTTACATTTTTTAATTTGACGCGCCAGAGTTCACAGTACAATGTGCGTCAGTCTATTTAAACTAACATTAATTTTTTTTCTAACCACTCAGCCTTGTATTGTTTGAAAAATACTGACGCAGGGCATACTCTGAGAACTCGGTTGTCTCATTTACGTTTTATGAAATAATAGAAACGACTTAGTATTTCTTTGCGCAAACCTGTCCAGAAAAATAATAAAAAACATACAAAAAACTCCTGCTTCGGAAAGAAAAAAAAAGTTTAATTGGTTCATACATAATTGATATTTTTTAAAAATACATTTTTTCTATAATCCAAAAAAATGCTGGAATTTACGTGCTTTGACAAAAACTTAAATATAATAATGCTCAAGATTCGGTTAGCCGTTCACAAGAAAAATGTTTTATCATGGATTACATTTTATATTACATTAGACTTCCAATGTGAATAACTCTCAAAATAATTTTTGTTTGCTACGAAAACCTGGGCAAAGCTTGTCTAGCACCAGGGCTATTCGCAAATTGATTTTAAAACTATGACAACGACTACCGATATATGATGGCTCACTTGAAACAATTTAACCTAAACTAACCATTCTAACTCTCGTAATAGAATGAATGCCTTGGCAATAATCCATTATAATAAAGAGGCGTCGCGTCGTTGCGGGCTTTAATCGTGTGCGAAACTTCCAATCTTGCCAACGTTTCGTGAAGATTAGAATTAACTTCTTTTGGTATATTTTGAAACTAGGGTTTCAGTTTATATTGATCTTATATATATTTATACTCTCTACAATGCCTGTGTTTGTCACAAGTTTGTGACAAGTTTAATTCGGGAAAAAAATTTTAAATTTGAGAACTCACGGTTGGCATGTGTTTCTGTATACAAGCATTTGTACTGAATCTGGATTTGTATGAATTAAAAGCCATTTATGAAATGCAACTAACTTATTAAATAGATTACATTGAATGGTTTTTTGTTTTTTTGAAAAGACGGTGGTGGAATTAAAGCGAGTAGGGAAAGTCGCGATAAGTGGTTGTGCGATAAGTGAATGAATACTCGTTTGGCATGTAAGTGTTTCTGTACACACGCATTTGTACTGAATCTGGATTTGTATGAATTAAAAGCCATTTATGAAATGCAACTAAATTATTGAATAGATTACATTGAATTTTTTATTTATTTATTTATTTTTTTTTTGAAAAGACGTTGGTGGGATTAAAGGGAGTGGGGAAAGTCGCGATAAGTGAAAGAATACTGTATTTGACCTTCAGTTTGTGGTACCCTTTTTCCTCCCATCGATAGTCGCAGTATGCAATTGAGGCGTCGATTTTCTATCACATTTCATATAAAAACTCTGGAGTTCAATGAGCTAAACATTTTCAAACCCAAACAAATATTTTTTTTCATTAGTTCGTTTATAAAGTGATACCAAATTTGTTTAAATTATTTAAATCCTTGGAAATAATGCATAGATAGTTTTAGCTCAGAAATAATAGTGTAGAAGTAATGCCGTAGTAGTAGCAGTCAGTTGAGGATTCGTCTCTTGATGAGTCACGGGATTCGAGACAGGTGGTAACACTTATTTTGAAACTTTTAGATTAATTCGCTTGTTGCATACCAACTCCTTTTTACAATCTGATATTATTTAAAAAAAACTTAAAAAATGCCTTTGCTTATGTTTCACGCTACGCGTATAATCATCCATAAACAGTATACTTTTAAGTATTTTTGTTGTAATAATAAAAGTAAAGTTAAACTCACATTGAATTTTGGGTTCGCAAAAGTGGCCGGAAATATAGCTGCACTGACTGCAAAAATAAAAATACGAGACATATTAATTGATTAAGTTCTGAAATTCCAATTAAATATCAACTAAGTGAATCAGTTTTCATAACAAAACGATATAAAATGTTTACAGTAATGTAAGAAATAACTTTTTTGTTGAAGATAATTTCGTATTCATTCATCTTCAGTGTAATATTTTACAAAGCGATATATTTACGACTTCAGGTTTTACTGAAATATGCGTAAAAATGATTAACAGAAACGTTGTAGCACTTCAAAATACCTCTAATTTTTCTGGATACCCAAACTTAAATTTGGAGGTAAACGACGTAAAACATGGATAAAGTCGCATGGTGGAATTATAACTTTTTCCTACCTAAAAAATTCTTTTTTCACTCATATTTATAGGACTAGTCATTTCAATTTTATTTCTCGAAAATAATATTTGAAAATAATAAAAATTCAAAATTCGAGCCAAACAGCATGTCACACGGAAAAAAAGTTTTAAGGAGGTTTAGCTTTCCAAAATTCCTATACAAATTTTTCAACCCGTTTTCTGGTAAAACTTGTCATTTTGGTTTTACTGATTGAAAATTCTATCAAAAGAATTGGAAATAAAACTTTTGAACCAAATGACGCGTAATATGGAAAAAAGCTTTTGGAAGGATTTCTGAACGAATCCATTTTAAACCAGATAGGGTTCTTCACTTGAAATCGCATAATCTCTCGGGAACGAATTATTTAGTTTTTTAAAGGAAACTAAGCGATTTGTATTGTTCAAATTTCCAAAGAAAAATGTTCTCTCTCTCACAAAAAAAAAGAAAACACTGTTTAATTTTTTCCCTTTTTTTTACCTTACACTTTGATAATAAAGAAAACTTTTGAATTTGAAGCGTGATTAATAACTTTTGTAGCCAGGCTAATTCTTATTTCTTACAATCGAAGTTTCTACTTTTTCTTGGAAATAATGACAGAAACATATTTATTTTTCAAGAAAAAAGAAATCCTCTACATTTCGACAAACACTGCATGTCTTTGTCAATACTTTAAAAAACAAGTCTGAGTCAATGGCATTGCATTTTTTTTTAATCAAAAATCTTCCTTACAAAAAAAATAGAAAATTAATCATTTTTTTCAATTGAATCCTCAAAGATTTTGTAGAGGCTTAAATTGGGAAAAATGATTGTTCCTACTTTTGAAACAGAAAAAATTTATAAATACTTCAATGTTTTTGACTCAGATTTGTGTTTATGGACTCCTAAAAGAACCAGAATTGCGTTCTTAGAAAAAAAATTATCCTGACCTCACAAATGGTTTAGCCAGCATGACGCTCATAAGATGCTTTCTTCCATTAGTATAAACTTTTCAATCATATCTAAATGGATAATATTCTGTTGACTACACAAGTTATTTAGCAAGCATCAAGCTCGCGATATATATCCTCATTATCAAAGTACAAGTTTAAAAAAGATTGGTAAAAAATTTTGATGTTTCTTTTTGAGAAGATTGATTTGTAATTTTTCCAACAAATATTTTAATTATGTTAGCCTAATTTACCCTAAAAACAAGTTTGAATATCCGAAAACTCGAACAAAATGAGTGTCATGGAGAAGAGAATATAGCAAAAAAAATCAATTAAACCCCTTTTACTCTGTATGATAATGGTTTTGCCAGTCTCAAGTTAATAGTTTCCTTTTTAACGCCGGGCTTCATTTCTGCAATAAAATCTATACAAAGTGAGTCTGTATTTTGTTTGTATAAATAATTACTTACTCAGTAAGAAAGCGTGCGTCACTTTTCCCGTCATTCGGCAAACTTCAGATCAAGAAAAAAAATTTTTTAATCAAGAATTTTTCTGTCTGAAAAAAGAAGTAAGTTGGGCAAAAAACGGTTATCTGGAGAATGACCACAGTCTTCATTAGGGTTGCCTTATATAGTATTTCTGTAAACTCGTAGGCATGACATGCGTCTCAGACATTCGGCAGAAAAGCAAATCATCTCAAGGTCTTACAGCGTGCAATGATTTATTTTTTTTAAATACAAAACAGTTTAGTAGAAAAACAGGAAATGTCAATAAAGTTCTTTATCTTGTCGATTGCAATGGAGTACGTTCTTTTTTCGATATTCGTAAACAGAAAATTGCTCTAATTATTAAATTAAAAGTAGATTTCATACCCTTATTAGAATTAAAAATAAGATATTATTTATTTGAAAAAAAAATACTTTTGCATTAAAGAGAGCTACTTCGGTTAAAATTTGAGTCAGAGCTCGTCAGCAATCCTTCAAAATCAAAATTAGCAACATTTTTAAATTTGAAATATTTAATAATTCGATAGTGGAACACTATGATAATTGTTAATTCCTTTAAATTAAAATAATGAGCAAGAAATATGGTGAATCTTATGAACAGCCTACGTCATCTCGACAAACATTACGCATTTGCAAGTTCTTTGGTTCATTTGGTTAGGACTTTAAAAATTATACTTATTTACACACCTGGTTTATTCTGCCACGCATTATTGACACAGCACTGCTCTCATTTCGAATCACCGAAAGTGAAACGAAACATTTGATATTTTTCGATTGCAAAATGAAAATAATAATTTATATCCTATCACTAATCGGAAGCAACATTTAATTTTAATATCTTTATTTTACCAAGGTGGTAAATCTAGAAACTCGAGGTCCAACGCCTCATTGCCACAACCTGTCAAAACTGATGCAAAATTATTATAATAAAAAAACCATTCGTTTTCTACAATAAATCTTTTTCAAGTTTTATTTTTTATACTTTCAGTTTTCTTTAACTATTTTTATTTTACTTAATTTTTATTCATGTTCATTCTCTTATGTTTATATATATTTATTTAATTTATATTTATTTTGAAAAACCGAAAGATTTCTTGTTTTATTATTTTCTTTAAAAAGTTTTCTTTTTATTTCATACCTTTTCAGATTAATCTCGAAAATAGGGTTAGAAGGGGGAGGGGGCAGCGCCACCCAGTTAACTGTCAATGATTTTTGTAAAGATCATAAGATATGGAATTGATCCATTTTATTTTCATTTTAAGTTCTACATTATTCCATATAATATTTCTATACATATTCATCACATGAACAAAACAATGATTCAGTAATTTAATGATTTCTAACAAGCTGTATTTCGTCAGCTTTTCCCCTCACCGGAGAGTAAAGCCGCCTGCAGCTTTTTATGAAAATCAAAACATTTAAAGATAGGAAATATGATGGTTTACTTCTGTGGTATTTTAAATACTGGAAAAATTACCTTTTAAGATATCCGGTGAGAAGAATGAGTTATTTAAATAAAAATATAGTTGTAATATTACATCTTATTTGTTGACATTCTACTAGAAACGGACTTTATGCAATATTTTCACCATACCAACACATGAAACCTGCATACCGACCAGATTGAGAATGATAATGTTCAATAGTTTCTTCCTTGTATCCCACAAGATAAGTAGCTGTTCTACATTAACGATCATTTATCGACGAAACTTGTGACACGTGACTTGCAAACTATTATTTCGTCGAGCTTGCCCCTCCTGGCCAGGCCTCAATTATTTATGAGATTTTATATATTTTGGACTCGAATTGTGAATTGTGGTGGTGACGGATGCGAGTTACCCGGACTCTCTGCTCACCGCAGAGCAGCTAGAGCTTTTCAGAGAGGCTACTTGGCGGGCGCTCGAGGGTGTCCCCAGATTAATGGCCTAAATTCAGGACCCATTTCTGCAGGGGAGGGGTCTTTGTATTTGTGGCAGCGGACCCAGAGGCCAAAGCGCTGCTACACACTTTTTTTGGCCGAGACAAGACCTTGGGCAGGCGCATCTCTTAAGGTGAGTGGGGTTGAGTTGCTCCAGGAGTTGGTTAAGGCTACGGCGTGGTTTCCAGGTAAACTGACGGACCCGCAGGTATTTCTTGGTTGCCTAGAGAAATTCAAACCGTCACTTAAGACAGCGCCCTGAAGGTGCGTCAGGCACAATAGGCCTCAGGCAGAGGACGCAGCTGAAAAATTAAAACATCTCCCGGTCTAACTATTACCCAGATTAACTTGCATCATAGCAAAGGCACCTCTACGGTTTTCCAGAGGGGCATGGCTGTGAGGCACACAGGTATCTCACTAATCCAGGAGCCCTGGCTAGTTGGGGAAGAGAGTCAACGTTCTCCCGCTGCTTGAGCTATGTTCGAGAGATCTGATGGAGATAGTCACGGACCCTAAAGGAATAGGAAGGATTGTCATGGGATCAGCTTACTTTCCATATAACAGGGATACCAATCCACCACTGGAGGCACGTACAGTCTCAGATGAACCCACTCTCTCAGATCACTCGCTGATAGAGATCGTGTTGGAATCCGCTGTACCCATTGGCCCTAAAGGGGTCAGAAATCCAAGAAGAACGGATTGGGGTTAGTTTTTCACAAAACTAAGAAGTGCACTCTCAGGGATGCCCAGGTCAATTAGAGACGTGGATACCCTAGAGATGGCGGCAGTTTTTTACAGAAGCCATCAAATCCACTTATGAAAGTAATTGTCGCCCTTCGAAAGTCCGAATGGCTGAAGAGACACTGGTAGAAGGCGAAACTCGAAGAGCTTTGCAGGGAAACCAGAGAGAGGTTCATACGTGCCAGTTCTGGCAAAAAAAAGGAACTGTGGACTACATTCACATCGATGAAGGATGAGTATAAGAAAACTATACGCAAGGCAAATCATGAAAGCTGGATCAACTTTTGCACTGATATTGAGAAAAGAGCTGAGACAGCCAGACTCGACAAGCTGCTTTCTCGAAACCCGGATGCTATTCTTGGTACTCAACTGGGCCCAAAACGACGACTAGCCAACGAGATTGAGACCCCAGCCAGGGTCAGGTGGGCCCTGAAGTCCTTTGGTACTTACAAGTCTCCCGGTCCGGATGATACATATCCAGTCCAATTACAGGGAGATGGTGAGATCATCATTGGGCCTTTGGTGAGACTTGCTAGGGCTGGTCTGACGTTGGGTTATGTTCTGGCGGCATGGAGGGGTGCGAGAGTAATTTTTATTCCGAAGGCAGGCAGGATCGGTTATACTTCACCCTAGGAGTTCCGACCCATTAGCCTCACATCTTTCCTACTAAAGACAGTGGAAAGACTCGTGGACAAATATATCCGCGATAAGATCGTGTCAAGTACTCCTCTTCACAAGCAACAACACGCCTATAGAGCTGGTCATTCAACTGAGACGGCTCTGAGTACTGCAGTTGACTTAATTGAAGGACAACTGAAGCAGAAATGTCTATCGATTGGAATCTTCATGGACATCGAAGGAGCTTTTAACTACACCTCTGGAGAGGTAATCACGGCGGCCATGTTCGCACACGAGGTGCCTATTTCAGTCGTGCAATGGACCTGCCACATGTTGACCAATAGGAATCTAACCACGACCAAGGGTGACACCACTTTATGTGGAACTGCTGACTCGGGATGTCCGCAGGGGAGTGTCCACCGTGGTCCCTGGTTGTGGATGAATTGCTTTTCTACTCACGAGTCAGGGCTTCCACGTCATAGGCTACGCAGACGATATACTGGTTATTGTGCGCGGTCAGCATCTCGGTGCGCTCTTCGGAGTAATGCAGCAAACACTAAGAATAGTTGATTCATTATGTAAGGGGACTGGACTATTAGTCAATCCGAGTAAGACGGATGTAGCTGTGCTCACCAGAAGGTACAAGTGGAGAACCACAGATACATTGAAATTGGGGGGAGACAAACTCGAAATCAAAGGTCAAGCTAATTATCTAGGAGTCATCCTAGATCAGGAGCTGTCATGGAACGAGCACATGGAAAACAAGCGCAAAAAGCTAGTAGAGACTGATTCTGAGAGGTATCACTGGGGCCTTGAAGTCGACACCCACGATGGCCCTGGGGCACTAATAGGTTTTGAGCCCCTCCATCTCACCATAAAAGCCGCGGCTGCGAAGGCGGCCTGAAGACTAAATATGGTAAACGATAGCAGTATCTCGACGTTTATGCGGATACCAATCGACATCACGAAGAGGCCGACACTGAGCATGCTGAGGAACAAAATGTCCACTTTCCAGGACCTCTTAGACAGGAAATACCGGGTTAGCCTATCCACAAAAGAGGAATGGACTAACGGTGAGGCACACCTGCCCAGTGATTGAGACAACTGGTTTACAGATAGCTCCAGGAACAAAAAGAACGCTGGAGCAGGTGTATACTGTAGAAGGAACGGAATGGGCTTCACAATAGCGATGGGGTCCTACGCAACAGTTCTGCAATCTGAGATTATGGCCTTACTTCAGTGCGCCTATAAGGCATTGGAGTACGGCGGAAAAAGAAACATTCGTATCTGCTCAGATAGCAGGGCTGCTATAATGACTCTGAACAGAACAACGACTACGTTGTTGCTAATATGAGAGTGCTTTGAGGCACTAAATAAGCTAGCGACAGAAAACTGAGTCACTCTGCTCTGGATCCCTGGACACAGTGGCATCAGGGGCAATGAAATATCGGACAGGTTAGCAAAGCTAGCAACAAAAGAAAATTTTACTGGAGCCGAGCCAGTTGTAGGCATTTCCAGTAGGTTGGTCACTGAAGATGTTAACAGTTGGCTGACCGAGGAACATCAGAATGAGTGAGATGCGGTCTTTGGCTGCAGACAGGCTAAAACACTCTTGAGCTCAAAGCTAAACCCTCATCGAGCAAAAGAAATTCTTAAGTTTGGGAGGAAGGAAGTCAAAATCCTAACAGAAATATTTATAGGACATGGCAACCTCTGGTACCACAAACATAAGAGAGGGCTTTAGGAAAATCCCCTCTGTCGTCTGTGTGGAAAGGACAATAAGACTACAACTTATATACCCTGTCGCTACCCCGCGATGTCGGGGAAACGTGTAACACTCACAGGCAGTTTCTGCTTCAGTGAGTCTGACACATCGGCCAACAGCGTGGCTGCGATTCTCTCACTATGAATATGACTTTAGCCCTCGCTTGAGGCTTATAAGGGGAAGCAACGGGATCACCCAAGCGTCAGGGGCTGTGACGTTTTCTACCCAGAATATATAATAATAATATGTCAAAGATGGCTTTCGCGTATTCTATCAAATGTTGACATTTCAAGGCCCCCTAGATTAGAAAAATTAAGAAGTTTATTTAGCGACTGAACTAAGAAAGATACGAAAAAACAATGATTGTTATAAGCTATGAAAGAAACAACCCAACAAAAGTTGTTCATTCATCATAACAGATTTTTTTAAATTAAAATTTTGGATGAACGACACAAGCTATGAGAAAAATGATTAGATAAAGTTATTCACAAACAAAAAGTTGCAAATCTGTTACTAATAATTTTCTGATAGGATGCTTAGTTTTTTTTATTGAAAAAATACGATGGAAGTAAAAATATAAAATTCTAAAAATCGATAACAGGAACGAAAAAAAAAAATATTAAACAAAAGTTATGTTCCGTCGTCACAAATTTTTTGCCTGGCAAAGCAGGTCTAGCTTTAAGCTTGCGAGTTATTTTCAGGAACTAATGATACACTTCAAGGATGCTAGAGTGACTTTTTAAAGTATATTTTACAATTGTTTAAGCAATTTTTGTCCTCTGTGAATCTTCAAATCTTTATTTTCCTAATGGAATCGGTTAAAAAAAACTAGTCATCAAGAAAGCGAAATTTAAAAAAAAAAAATGATTATTGTAACAGGTAGATTGAGATTAAATAGCGCTCCCCCTTTAATGAAATATGCAGATGGGCTCCTGTCACGTAGAGAGGTGGAGGCTTTTACTTAGAACTGCCGGGCAAACAGGATTCCTCTGCTCTTGGGCTGCGATACAAACTCTCGCGATACTGTGTTGGGGAGCACAAACATCAATGGCAGAGGCAGAGGTTTAAATAAATACCTAGTCGACACTGGGTTGAAGATTCTAAATCGGGGAGAACTTCTGCATTCCAAATTAAAAACACGTGTGAGTTTCTCGGATTAATTCTATGCTCTGAAGCGGTGAGGAGCAAGACAGAATGCTGGAGATTCTATGATGAGGATTTTCTCTTGAATTATAAATATATGTTATTCCAGTTAGCTTCAAGAAAACTGGCGGTTCCAAAAATCAAAAACCCAAAGAAGAATACAAGTTTTTTTCAAAGTTCGAAGGCTTGAAGATGGCCCAGCATGAATACAATAAAAATATAAAAATTTATGAACAGGATGCTTGGAGCGGCTTCTACAAAAAATCAAAGAACATTCCGGAAGCAGCGAGGCTCCATAAGATCCTGGCCAGAATTGCGGAAGCTGGTCTCGGGCTCATAAAGCTTCATGCTGGTGATTTTGCCGAGGACGAAAAAGCAATGCTAAGTCAACTAATGGAAGTACACTTCTTATCTTCTCAGCTAACTAAGCTCCACCAAGAAGCAGAACACTAGGGCCAAGAAAGAGAGAGAAGAGCGACTGGGATTTTCACCAATGTTGTTGATATGAAGATGGTTAGGATGGTTAAATGGACCCTGATGTCCTTCTGTGTCCTTAAATCACCATGTTCGGAGGATGCATATCCTTTTCTCTTGCGAAAAGGCATGGATCCCGTTATACCTTCCACTGACGAAACTACTTGAGGCTATTATTGTCTTAAAACACGTGAAATGAGCATGCAAGGATAGAAGAGTACCCTTTGTTCCTAAATCTGGGAAGGTGTGCTACACTGCACAGAGCTTAAATAGGTAATTTTTCATTTATTCCTAACTTAGTAACATTGTTACTAAGAATGGGTTTACTCTTAATCAGTGCAAAACTCTTCGATTGTTAATGGACCTACTTCATCTACGTAACCTGAAACTTTGGGTTCATTTCCACCAATTTATATCGAGAATCTCACTATTGCCTTTTCGGAGGTAGTTAAAGAACTGGTATATTTCCATAACTGTACCTTGTCCTAGAAGGAAGAGGTATAGCACATACTTTTTACCTAGCTCTACTCGGATACTTTTCGTCGATAGAGTCTTGCCCCTCTTTTAATTATAGTTGTTTTGTACATAATGGTTTGTCCGACTATTTAAATTTCAAGCTATAGCGTGCGTTAATCGCCTGTCTCCATTTTATCTACAATTTGCCTAAATACGAGAATATAACTTCATACAGATATAGGCCTGGTCTACCAAATTTTTCTTAGAGAAGACAATTCCTAATGGATAAATTGCTCCACACTCTTGTTCAGAACGAAGCTCTTGACTAGTTATTTAACCTCTTCCAATTTGTAGACAAACGGAATAAAATAGTTTATTAAAAATCCAGTGGCATTGTCTATGATTAATCATCATCTGGAAAGGATGCAAAGTTTTAACAAAATCTCAAACTAAGCGACAGTCACGGAAAATTTTGTAAGCAAGAGCTTTATATTCTCGCTTACAATAAATCTGAATCATAAGCGACATTCACTGAAAATATAGTACAAAAGAGACAGTTTATGAAAAATCGTACTCGCTGAAAATTCGAATCCTACTATACTACCTGAACTCTTGTATTCTAACGCGGGCTCAAATTCATCATGCTATTGAAGCACTTAGATCTCGATTACCAAATCTCGGCCAAGAATATTAAGAAAGGGGTTTACCAAGTCGTACGGTGAGCATCAACCTACTTAAGACTAAAAGTTGTTGAACTCAATGTTATATCTATATTTTATTTACTCTTTGCACTTGCAATGTTCTTATGCAGAAAATAGGATTTTTGTTTTCATATCATTTTAGAAGGATAAGACAAAAATTTCTACAAGTTTCCTTTTAGATTTTTTAAGTATATCGCGTGTTTTGGCAAGTAAGTGGGAGCGTGAAAAACGCGCAACATACGCTGCCCTATGAAAAAACATTCACTGCCCGTCGACAGTTTTGTTTTGATAAGTTCGTATTCTCAATTTTTTGATTACTTATTTTCTAAATTCTTTTTCAGAAATCACACAAAAATTCTTTGCCGATCGAATAAATTCTGATAGACTTTTCAATATAATTCATAAACCCGTTACTTAAATCTTTTCTTTTAGCCTTCGGTCATTTGCTAGGGAGACAATTTGGCCGTAAGTGTAATAAAAATCATCTTGCATCGTCAAAAGCAATTATATTCTCTAGTTACAATACAAGAGAGCGGATGGCAGGCAAGATATATCTCAGGGTCACGCACACCGTTGCGTTGGTAGATACTCGTAAGCTTCAAAGTTGCCATGGTCGACACAACTACCCAAGCGCGGCAAATCGTCTTCTATCTGTACAAAAAATATAGCTGCCACGATTTTTGTACAGATTTTCGAGAAGATCTCAGCAGAAAAAAATTCTAAAACTATGAGACAAAATGCATGTTGCAAATGAAGGTTTTTCCAATACTGATGCAAAGTTTCAAAATGTTCACATGATTAGTCATTATTTCCTGGTGAATGAAGTTTAAAAAAGTACCATAATCATATCATCATATCTGAATACTCAAATTTGAATAGCTTTAAGTCACTAGAAATAAATTTTGCAAATTCCGAAAAAATGTATGATTTCCTTGATTCATTTTGTGCATAATGGTGAAATTTAGAGCCAAAAATAATTGTTTTTTTAGAGTTGGTAACAAAAACACAGGGAGGTGTCATCTCCGGAACTAAGGAATGTACAGAGATGTTTCTTGAAGCCAATTACACATTTTTGGCTTTTGACAGTGTTTTATGTATTTTCGAAGAATATAAAGTTGCACTTGGATGCTTAAAAAATTATTTTCTTTTTGGAAGAATACAAAAGACTTTACGATAATCGAGGCAACCGCGTTATCAGCAGGGCACTTTGCAGACGCTACTGCTACGCGTGCAATACGACCTTCTCTCGTTAGCAGACTGTTTACACAGTCCCTGAGTCCTGATGAAAAAAGGATGAAATTGCCTCAATTGTCGTAACGTTTTTTGTAATTTTCCAAAAGAAAATAATCTTTTAAACATTCAAGTGCAATTTTTTGCTCATTGAAAATACATGCAACACTTGCAGAAGCCAGAAATATGTAATATGCTTCAAGAATCATCTCTGTACATTCCTTAGTTTTAGAGATGACACCTCCCTACGTTTTTGTTAACAACTTATTAACAAATGATTATTCTTGGCTCTAAATTTCTCCATTGTGTACAAAAAAGATCAAAGAAACGATATATTTTAATTCCGAATTTTCATAATTTATTTTCAGTGACTTAGAGTTATTCAAAGTTGAGTATTCAGAAATGATTATATGATTATGGTACTTTTTCACCTTTCATTCGCCAGGAAATAATCGCTAATCATTAGAACATTTTGAATCTCTGTATCATTATTGCCGAAGCCTTCACCTGTGACACGCATATTGTCTCATATTTTGCCGACAAGTAAGCACAATTACTCAAAAGTATACTTTGTTGTGTTATCAATGCAAAACGGTTCATTCAGAGGTCTTAATTAAAATTTTAAGTTTTCTTTGAGAGAAAAACACTGAACATCGAAATTAAACTAAAGTAATTTTTAAAAAGTTCAATGCTAAAAAACGTCTTATCTTCAAAAGGGATCGAGTTATGGTCCTAAAAGCAAATCCGGATTTTTGTTAAAGAGGCAAAAAACCCAATTCTGAAGTTTGCATTTGTACTTTGGAACCTATTCATTTTACAAAAAAATGTTCAAAACTTCAATTAATGTAGATGGAAATTCGGATGGTTCTACAAAAATGTAATACTGGAAAATGTACTGCGACCGCATTTGATAATTTTGGTGACGTATATTCATGTGTAGCTCATTAAAATTCACTTCATTCTCCTTTTTTTCTAATTAATAACTAATTGTTAAATAATTGTTTAAATAATACACCTTATTCTATTAATTGTATATATATTTAATGTATTTACTTTGTGAAAATTACTTCCAGAATATCTGTTGTCAAAATAAATGAAAAAAGTACAAATTACCGGTTTAAAATTGTTTATCTATTATTTATAAAAAATGTTATTTAAGGAATAAGTTTTGTCACGTGTGATTTTATTTTATGAGTAACAAAAATTAATAAAATAATCCTCGCAGAGGAAACAATTATTTTTAATAATTGATAATAAAAGAATATGTAAATAAATTAATTACATGAGTGTTGAAAAAACTAATTAACTAATGACTGTGTATCAAAAGAGGTAGACTCTATAATATCCGTTAATAAATTAGTCAATTATTTCATTAGTTTCTTTATCACTTACATTATTATGAAATTAGTTTGTTCACGTATTCTTTTATTATCAACAATTAAAAATAATTGTTTCCTCTGCTCTGATTAGTTTATCATTTTTCTGCAATTTTAACATAAAATAATACAACGTTACGAAACATTTTTCAGTACATGCGAAGCATTCATAAACCATAAACATTCATAAACTGTTTTAGGAAAAGAAACGAGTATTACCTACTCAATATAGTATAAAAGTACCAGATGTCTGAACTATACAGAGACCTTTCTTCATAAGCATATAAAATCCTTAAGATTCCTTCACAGAGAATGTCAGCTTCAAAGGTCATTTATAGTAATAGGCACCCCTATATGAAATGAAATACCTTACGATATTAGAAATGCGCCATCCTTGTATCACTTCTAGAATTCATTTCTCAAATATTTGTACGACAATCCTAACCCAAATCTTAAAATTAATCACTACTAAACTATCATATCTAGTTCTCGAATATTTCATCTTGGAATCTCTTTCTGTTTTCATTAACTTTTGTAAAATTTTGTTTCTTGTAAACACACTTTTTCTTTGCTCATTTCTCGCTAAACATGCAAAAAAGCTACTTATTAATCAGGTAATGCTAATTACTGCGCATTAATCAAACACCTTATTTAATACGTATTATGAGGTCAACTCTATTTATATATTTTATTTAGATTGTAGATTAAATTATAAGATTAATCAAGTAAACTGCTGATCAGAGCTTGCAAAAATTTTTAATGGCCTTGTATAATGCTGTTCCTCAGAAGGCCATTTAGCCGTTGCGACTTTTCTTCAATAAAGACAAAGAAAAATAGAGTGGACCAGATACTTACAGGGCATAACTATCTGAACTATCAAATGTACAGAATGGGGTATAACTCCACGAAAAAGTACAGGTAATCTGGTAGGAATAATGAAAAATCCCTCTATACTAGGCTTCATCAATAGTTCTGGAGTCAACTACTACGGGCGAATAACTATGGGCACCATAG
Organism: Belonocnema kinseyi; assembly: GCF_010883055.1. NCBI lineage: Eukaryota > Metazoa > Arthropoda > Insecta > Hymenoptera > Cynipidae > Belonocnema > Belonocnema kinseyi. The sequence continues at coordinate 1,623,493 of NC_046663.1, read as the reverse complement.
CGTTTTTAGCTCAAACGTGTTAAGTTTGTGAATACAATATTTCGATATGTTTTCCTAAGTCAAAAAGTCAAAGATAAAGCCAAATTATGAATGAAATGGCGGTAATAATAAATTTAAATGCAAGCATAGGAAATAATTAGACATTTGAAATTATGAACCTGAAGTATTTTATTCCATAAATTACATAGAGTGCATGTTGTTTTCACAAAAGAGTTCGTACTCAATGGTGGATCCGATAAGGTACTTCAGGACATGGTCCTGCATGTAGTAATGCTGGAGCTTAAAAAAAAATGAATGTTCATTATTATATAATATGTATAAAATGACGCACTCTTGAAAACGTTATATTTTTTACAAAATCGTGTGCATTATATTTGAAATAAATATTTTTCAAATTGAACTACTCGTACTTCGCACTGACTACCTCGCACTGTTTAAAAGTAAACTGGTTGTAAAAAGCGCATTTTATAATATCCAACAATTTTATTTAAAGAAAATACCAAAATGTCTTGATATACAACTTACCCATCCTACATGCAAACAAGCAGGCGTACTCCTGTACAGACATAGTCCACTCATCATAACCGTCAGTTATGCAAAGCGTGTTTTCTCCATCAATCTAAAAACATATTTATTCATATTTCAGTTCACAGTTTTGCGAAAAACGAATATATTTCCCATTAGAGAAAAACTGTTTGAATTTTGTTTCACTTACTGAGCACCTTCTTCCACACTTAATACGAGGATGTTCCTACAAAAAATATAGTTTTTAGGAGCAGAAGTACTATTTATCGAAGTTTTCATAGTTTGGTGGATGGCAAGTGCACACTAATTCCATATAATAAAATTCTGTAATTCTATACGGATATTCCCTGACAAACGTAAGACTAGTACTATCAGTGGACCAGTGAGTCTACAATAAGCAAGATAATTTTTCATATTTTTTTCTTATGGTAATTTTATTGTTACCAACTGAAGAAAAAAAAATCCTCAATATAAAGGATAAAGGTAACTAGCATCACACATAATATATGGATTGGAAAATAATTGTACTGAGTTAGGCAAAACTCACCACTGCTGGTGCATTGGTTTCATTGATATGATAAAAAAAATGATCATGTTGACAAGCTTCATGAGGTAATAGTAAGATATCTGAAATAATTATTAATGTATATTATAGTGTCAATAATTGTATTGTCTTAAAAACATTATCATTTTTAAAAAATGCTGTGTATTATATTAAAAATGTAAACAAATCCAAATTTAATTATTTTACATTGAATAATTTAAAGAAAAAATAATTTCGTTTTAAAAACGTCCGAGATTGATATATTTAAAATTCTAATCGCACAAAAAACGAATTTTTTTTAAGTCGGAATTCCAAGATATTTGAAGAATTATTTTTCACAAAATAATAAAATATCTTGCTACATTACTGCTCAGCCCACATGCTCTTATGCAATTAAAATGCTCCATCTTCACATGTGCTTGATTAAAGCCAGTAGATATGCAAACGTCTATGGTTCCTGTCATCTAAAAAAAGATGTATTCTTTAGTTTACAATTTTGGGAAAACTAATCGGGTTTTGGCATAAAAAATACTATGAAAATGTTTATTTACTCACATGGTCTCCGCATTTTTCGATGCACCTACCGAGACCTGGCTACAAGAATTATAATTTTTATTGGCAAAAAAATCGGTTATTAAAGCTTCTACAATTTCATACCAATTTTTACTGTCACACGAATTCTATATAATAGAAAATTGTAGTAAACTATGTGTAAAAATAATATATATGGAGTTAAAATAACTGCGCTGAGTAAATTGGAACTCACCCGTACTGGTTCAGGAGGAAGCTGTTAAAGAAAACAGACAAATGGTTAGTATCCGAAATATGAAGTGCCTGAAGAATTCTTTTATTATATATAATAATTATTTGACATTCTAAAATAAATGTCTTGAAGAAAATAAAACTTACCCAATCTCTTGGGGGGGATTTAACCAGGTTTCTATGACTCTGTAAGAAATATTATTAATATTATCAGGAGTACTAGTTATCAAAACTCTTACAGTTTGATAAATTTGCAAAGTAACAAAAACTCCATATAATAGACAAATTTAAAAAAATATTTAGATGTATAATATATGTGAGCATGCGCATGAGGGTATTTATGGCCGATATGGACTTAGGTATGGAACATTAAGCCGAATAAGATTGCATGAAGCACAAATATAAGCTTGGCGTGTTCCACGATCAAACATGTTATATTTTTACTTTAAACAAAAAATATGCGTACTTCCGATCACTGCCTGAATATGAGTACATTCCCAATTAATTAATTATTGATTTCAGTATTATTCTCCACTTAAATCCGAAAATAATCATTTTGACTTTAATTCAGAATAACGCGAATATTATCTAATCTAAAAACGGCCATAAGAGTCCCTTTTTACGCGGACGCTAACATTCATAGGGAATTAAAATAACTGTTCTGAGTAGAGTGAAACTCACTTTTGGTAGTATAAGATGAGCCTGTTTAGGAAAACAGAAAAATTGTTAGTATTTAATAATTATATGAACTTTAAATAACTATTTTAAGTAAAGTAAAACTTACAGGTTTTATTTGGGGAGCATTTCCTATTTGTTCGTGAATCTACAAGAAATATTATTTTAGTTATTAGAAGTACTGTTCATCAAGATGTTAATAGTTTAATTTGTATTGCACACAATTTTCATTTAATTAAAATTTGTTTTAAGTTAATATAGATATTCACTGCAAAGAATGTATTAGAGTAATTTAAATAAGTGACTTATTCTGTATTCAATCATGGTGATTCTCTGCGCAGTGCCGAACTAAGTGTCTCTAGTCCTATGGATATTAAAAATGTTCTGGGAAGCGGGTACTTTACCCAGTTCTTCCAATTCTGGAACCTCGCCACACGGAGTATGCGACATGTAAGCAACAGGATTTGTGTACTGTTGGCGCGCCGATACAAAATCATTAAATGTGCGAATAAATTTTTTTACCACAAATAATAATTGTCAAGTGCATAAAACTATTAGGAATTATTTGAAAAGATTATTTGTGATAAAAAGGGTATTTTCTACAGTGAATCTAATGCCGATCGCGTACTATCATGCAATAAAACTATATAATTATTTTAATTTTGACTTTATATGTATACTTTTTGATCGAACCATTGATTATAACTAATTGAAAAATATTATTTGTCACAGACAATTGACTTGCATATACAATCATTTCAAATGAGCGCACGATCAGTAACTATTTAAATCGGTGACACGGTGCTTATTATTAACCTTTCAATATTATCTAGCAGGAATTTAAACATCGACTTGAAGAAGTGTGGAATAGAGGCGTCGATTTTCTATCACATTTTATATAAAAACTCGGCATTTCAATGAGCTAAACATTTTCAAACCTCAAAAAGACTTCTTTTTCATTACTTTGTTTATAAGGTAACAAAAAATTTGTTAAAATTATTTTAAATCTTTGAAAAATACATCAAGTTGGTTTAGTTTAGGCATGATTGTGTCTCGAGTGTAATTCACAAAAAAAGGTAGAAAAAACAGGTGGAAAAATTAAGGGCATGTGATACTTTAAGAATTGTCGATTTTACCAGTTTTAGGTTTTCCCGGCTTTTTTTCTAGGATAAGAAATATTTTGCCTTCAAAATCTGGGGAATGATAGCGAACATGCTAACGGACGTCCCCAGATACTTTTTTTTGTGTTTTTTTATCAAAAAATTTTTGATATTGCTAACAACATGCGTGCATATTTCGAGGTTGTGTGTGTTACAATTCACAAGAGCGTTACTTCCAAACTACACAATATTTTTGGCCGAAAACTTTGGACTTGCAAATAAACATAGTAACTAATCTCCCAGAACTAACCTTGTTTGCAGGCAATCAAACAAGCTTATTTCATAAATAATTTCCCGATTATCGGAAATGCAGATATGAAAAACGACGTAACCTCAAAGTAATCCATGTGCATAAAATTTGTATTTTGCACAATGAATTTTTTTGTAATTATCCCTCAAAAACGAGTCCGGGAACGTCCGTTATGATATTTTATAACATCTCCAAATTTAGTTTTAAAAAATTTTTATTTTTGCTGTAAAAAGGCCGGGGAAACTGTAAGTATCACATGCCCTTAACGTTCAAAATTTGGAATGCGCCTTATCTTTAAGCATATTAAATCCACTCCTGAAACAAGAGTTTAGGATTTTTTTTTAATGACTGAGTGAAAAAAACTTTATTTACCCCGCATAAAATGCGAAAAAGCTTTTTATTTTCTGCCGATAAAAAAGAACAAGAACAAAAACTCATTAAAGGATATGTATTTAGCAGACTCGCGATATTCACGACAGGTGGGGACACTTTTCATAAAAGAATCAGTTTCCTGTAAATTTTCATAAATTCTTGTTCTTTTTCCGACTTAGCCTCAGTACTGCGTTTTATTGATTCTGTCATTGTTCAAAAACAACTAAAAAATTGCTATGCTTATGTTCTGCGCCACGCTTAGAATCACCTTGAACAACATACCTTTACAGATTTTACTTATAATAACTTTATTCTCTCCGAGTTGAAAAAAAAATGTTGAATATCCTGAATATAGAAAATTATATTATAGCAATTAACAAAAATTGTTTTGAGTAAAGTAAAACTCACATTTACTTTGGGACTCGCAAAGGTGGCCAAGAACATAACTGCGCTGACTGCAAAAATAAAAATTGTAATTATATTTATGTTAAAAGTTTTCAATTAAATTTCAAATATGCGAATCAAGTTTCATGATAAAGCGATATCATATATTTGGAACTATTTAGGCATTAATTTCATTATTTTTGATAATTCCGTATTAATTCACCTTTAGTATAACATGTGACAAACCGATATATATTTAAGATTCCGGGATTTACTGTCAGATACGTTAAAATTATTAACAGAAAAGATGTAGCATTTTGAAAGACCTCTAATTTTTCTCGCTACCGTCTTTCGACAGAACTTAAAATTTTGATATTATTTTTTTTTAATTCTATGAAAAAATTTGGAGTTAAACGACATGAAATATGCAAGTCTCATGGTTGAATTATAGCTTTTGCAGACTTAAGAAATTCCGTTTAACCATTTTTACATTCACATTCATGAGAGTTTAATGTAATCCTCTAAATTTTTGATCTCTGATTTTTAACGGATCTGCACATTTCGGCACTCACAGAGTCTGAAAATCATACAATTTTGTCAGTGTCTGCACGTCTGTATGTATATCTGTATGCCTGTATGCATGTCTATCCGTCTGTACGTATGGTCATCTGAATGTTGTAGCCACGCAGCCTTTAAAGGATTTCTTCAATTGGGTCTTCTTGAGTTTCCCAAAATAAAGAAAAATTGGAGAATTTTCAAAATTTGGAATTTTTTTTTCTTTAAAGTTTAGAAATTCATGTAAAAGTTTCTTATATATGGGCAGAAGACTTGCAAATTATCTAAATATAATATAAATATACATATAATTATAAATCTATATATATTTAGGAACTATCTCAGTTAAATCTTTCAATTTGACCAAAATTTAAAAAGTTATATTCTTTTCAGAATTTTGAAAATTTTTGAGAAGAAGGAAAAAATTTTAATAGATTAAGAAATATCAATCCTTATTTCTACTAGATATAAAATATATGTGTTTCAAAACGATCATCATGGAATTTCTTAATTAAACAAAAGTTCCAAAAGTGGGATCATGTTTAAACATATGCAATTTTTGTTTTTGAGAGATCCGTAAGTTTGAAGTGTTATCTTTAGTAGATAAGAAGAAGATTTAGAAATTATTTCCATGATGTTTTCCAATTGGGTACAAATTATCGAGTGCGAAGCACTAGTTTCGTAATGATAATGTAATCTTCAAAGCCGCAGGATCTTTGAGAACTATCTTTGAAAACAAATGGAAAAAATGTAAATTACAATTTATGGCTGTAATTCCTCAGGAGTTTAGATTGCTCTTCTTGATTTAAGTTACAATATTTATGATATTTTTTTGTTTTATTTGTAGAAAATGCTATTTAAAAAGTCTGCCAGCCGCGCGGACACATTCTCATCCCGCTCGGCCCGCTTCACCTCGCGCGTCTTTGAATTTTTTCCAAAATTGTGGAAAGACCTTTTAAAGTTAAAGGTCAAAGCATCGACAACTGTAATTTTGTGACTGTAATTCTCTTTTGTTAAAATTTCGTTAAATTTCGGGCTAGTACTTCTTATTTAGATATAGCAAAATAATATACCAATTTTACTTTCCATCATTACCTTACTATTTTTTTCTTAATTCGCATTAATATTTATTCTTAGTTGCCTGAAAAAATTTATCATTTCAAAAAATTTATATTATTACAAATCATAATGTGCATTGATATTTAAACATCCGTATTTTATTGTCTTGTTTTTATGATTTTTACTATTTTCTATTTTTAATCTTGTTTGTTGCAATTAAAAGAAATTCTGCTGGTTCTATCCAGAAATTATTAACAATCAACTTGTAGATCCTTTTTTTGGTTTATCTTGTCTTTTACGAATAAAACAAAAATCACAAATCCTATCCAAAAAGAATTCGCAACAATCATCACAGATGTTTATATCTTTTTTAGTTGCACAATTTTTTTCAGTGAACCTTTCCCGAATCTTGCATAGTTGATTTTTCATTATTTTTGTGCGATCAAAATTTACCTTTTCTATTTTTCAAGAAAATTCAAAAATTTGTTGTAATAATCTTGTAGGGCTTTCAAAGCGTAATTTTTTTTGTCTTAACTTTCTTCCATATCGCGCTTTGTTTGGCTTAAAAAGTTCATTTTCGTTTGTATTTTTTTATTTCTCAAATTCTATAACTCTCATAATTTTACTTTTATCGAAAGAAATTATTGGAACTGTTCGAGTTTCTGAGAATTACGTATAACCGTTCATATAGTTTTAAAATCTTGAAAAAAATGTTTTTGAAAATGTTGAAAATTCTCTTATTTTTTTATTTTGATCCAGCATAACTAGTTAACCAACTCAATCTTTCTTTTTTACCTTTTTCTTGGAATCTTTTAAAACATACTAAAATATTTGAAATCCTTTAAAATCACTTGAAATTTTTTAAAGTTCTTGAAAATTCCTTGCAATTTAAAAAATACCCTTAAATATTTCAAATCTCTTAAAGTCTCATATTAAATTACTGTGATCAATTGAAAATTCCTTGGAACGTTTGAAAATACTTTCAAATATTTTAAAACCTTCAAAATGTTTTGAAATACCAAGAACTTTTTTTACAGATTTTAAAAGTACTTTGGAATTTGTTTAAATAACTGCTAAAATTGATAAAATTCTTTGAAATTCCTTTAAATTATAAAAATAAATTGAAAATTCGTTGAGATCTTTTTTAAGAGCCTCAAATATTTAAAATACTTTAAATTCTTTTGCAATCTCTTGAAAATTTTCAAAGTTCTTGAAAATCCTTTAATTAAAAAAAAACCCTAAAATTTTTTTAATCTTTTACAATCTCATATTACATTATTTAAATAATTTGTAAATTCCTTGCAATCTATTAAAATATCCTAAAATATATTAAATCTTTCAAAATCTCATATTAAATTACCGTAATCAATTGCAAATTCCTTGGAACGTTTTAAAATACTGTCAAATATTGAAATACCTTCAAAATATTTTGACACACCTTGAACTTTTTTTAAAGACTTTAAAAGTACTTCTGTGAAATTCTTTGAAATTTCTGCTAATTATAAAAATAAATTGAAAATTCCTTGACATCTTTAAAAACATCCTCAAATATTTAAAATCCTTTAAAATATTTTGAAATCTTTTGAAATTTTTTAAAACTCTTGAAAATTCTTTGAAATTTTAAAAATACCCTGAAATGTTTCAAATGTGGACGTGTGAATTTACCCTACTCGTGTTAAATTTAGGAACGTAAATGTTAAATAGCATGTCGAGTGTATTATAGAAAAACTTACAAGCCGAGCTTAGTGATCCAACGTTTTTTCAAAACCTCAAGTCAATGTCATTCAAAGCAACAAATAACCCACTAATGTTTAATCTTCTAAAATTTAACGTTTTTAGTAGAATGTTATTTGCGAAATTAACAGCAACGTTTTAATGCAAGAATAATATAACATTAATCATGTTTGTAGGCTTCAGCAGTAACAATATCAATACCTGACATATCTGCAGTAATTTGGTTAGATTCAACTAAAAAGAGAAAATGCTAACATGGATTGTAAGGAGTACATTCCCACCTACCCTAGGAATACCGTTAGCACGAAATATATTGTAAATAGAACAATAAAAAAATTCGGAAGTTTTTTATAAGGCTTAAGCCCAGTTTCTGTGAAATTTAATAGTTTACAACAGTTCATGTCTAAAGAAGTTGAAATTAAATCAAATTTTGTATTCAAACCTCGAGTATTTTGATAATAAAGCAGATAACTATTGAATACAGATGATTTTCCTGTATTACAGTGTGGGAGTCTTAAAAGTAATTATAACTGGTTCTCCATCTTGGTGAATATTTTTTAAGTGCCTCTCGACTCTTGCTAGTCGGTCGTTGAGTAGTTTCTTTGTTTCTTTCTAATGAGATAGTTGCATCGGAGTTCGATCCTTGGAGATTCTGTGAGAAGCAAACAGAAGTGCCTCTGCAGATTTCACTCTTCGAGATTGTTACTTTTTGGAGATAAGGCCACACGAAGTAATTCCGGAGCCACCAATTTTCAATAAAATACTATCTTTATTGATCTACTTATTCTGGAACTTAACTGCTTTCTAACTCTCATATGTCGTTTTATTTGATTAAAAATATCAACCATAAGTGAGAGAGGACTTTCGCAATACCTTTAATTATGAATTTGTCTGCCATAGTTGTTGTTTCTGGTAAACCGAATAAGAATATATTAGATTTGCAGTATTGACGTTTCTTCATTTTAATGATAAAGTATCGATAATTAAATGTTAATAATATTTTATTTTCATTTTGTTGACTAATGGTTTTTTTTTGTAGACGCTGGTTCTGTAATCTTCTTCTCATGATTCATCAGTTTAAAATTAAAATCTTCAATTTGCGTTTTAAGCTCACCTGTAACTTTTTCAACAGTATTAGTCCTCAAATCAGTTAAAGTGATTTGCTCAAAAGGATCATCCACTTTTGTTAACAGAAAATCGACGTAATTTTGAACCTGCAGAAAGTTTTCAGGAAAAGCATCGGCATGAGTTTGGAGCTTTGGTTTAATAACATCACTTATTGTAATTTTCAAGATTTCAAAGTCAAGTAAAAACTTTTCGTATACTGAATCACCAGGTTAAGTTTTTGTAGAACCACAACATTTAGGAAATCGGCCATTAATTTGGGTTTTTAACGTGACAGTGCATGCCTCGTAGCATCTAGTTCCACATCCGGGGTAACTTATAATAGTAAAATCAAGTATGAAAGGTTTGTGTGTGATAAGTTTAAAATTAAAAAAAACGGCAGGATTCTTTATGAAAACATTAAAAATCAATTTTCTCCTAAAACCCATCTTTAGATTTTCTTTTGAACTTTTGCTTTGATAATAAAGATATCTTGTAATTTTGATGCTTTCTATATAACTTTTGTAGCTAGTAGAACTCTTTTTTTTTAATCAAATGTTCTAATTTTCTTTGAAAACAATGACAGTCACAAAAGAATGTTGAAAGAAAAGTTTGCACGTCTTTGAAAACCATTTTTCAAATAAACTAAGCGTTTTCAATTTGTTCATAGAAATTAATATGCAAAAATGGAAAATTATAATATTACACGAAAAACACGAGGTGGGTACGTAAAAGTTTAGAGGAAGACTTGTGGAAGTTTTTGTTTCATTCATAAAAAAATCGGTGAAAAAATTCCTATTATCAGCTCAACACGGTAATCAAGCGCGAATCACGTCTGCCGTGATGAGAATGATGTTTTCCTTAAAGCATAAAGTTTCATTCTAGAGTTTCATGATTCGGCATTCGACCGCCGTATGCATGCTCAAACCTGGTAAAAGATTTGTATTTTTTATGTTGTTCTCTGAAATTAAAACAAAAAACACGCATCCTATGATGAATTGATTAATAACGAATTTGTAGATGCTTTTTAGGCTGACAACTTTTGTACACTTTTGATTTTTCGTAGCTTGTGTAGATTGGCCTTAAAATGGAATTATTTAATTTTTTTATAACATTTAATGATTGAAATCAAAAGCTTTTATCCAAAAATTCTTATTAACGAACTCAATCTTTCTTTGTAGCTCCTTAAGAAGTGTGTCAAAGCGAAACCGAATTCGATTAATCTTTCGAACGTTATCCATGCGAATGGTGCACAGTTTGAAGTCTCTCATCTGCGCACATGCTAGGTTGGATATTTAAGACATCGTAGTAGCAAAAGTAACAATTATTTCAAACTTTAGCCAGGTGAAATTGCTTTATTTACCTTTGAATTAAAGATTCTAATAGTTTGTTTCAAAAAAAAAATTTCCAGCTAAAATAGAGATGACACCTTTAATCTACAATTGTACCAAAGTTTCTATTTCAGCCAATTTCTGTGTTAATAAGGAACATTCTGTTACGAAAAAATTGTTCAATACTTTAGAAAATCAGTATGATACTTTGCGTATTTTTAAAGGAAGCCTTCGAAAAGGGGTTTGAGTTGTGACCAATCATTTGTCTGTGACCAGATACTGGACCAGAAAATTAAAATACGGGAAAAAACACTGTATCTCTATATACTACGTTCAACAAATTCATGAAATTAAGTTTTCACATGAAACGAATATCTTTTAATTATGATGAGAATGTAACAAAACGAAATTCGAAATCGTTACTAAGAAAAAGGTTGAAATATGAAGTCAAGAGGACTCAAACGAATTCAGTGTTCTCTGCAATTACTTTTCAAAGAATATGCATAAACTATTCGGAAACAAGAATAACAATAAAATCTTGCCCAATTATCCGAAATATTCAGTATGAAACGTTTTTGTCATTCTTAAGTGCACACAGTTAAAAAAGGTATTCAAAATGCTACCGAAAGCAAAATCATTTTGTTATGCAACAGAAATGATAAAGAATTCAAGAGCATTTTGGTCGACCCGAATGAATGATCGACTTTTGAGATCCTGATGATCTGATTTGGGTTCATCTATAAAGTCAAACCAATATGGCCTACGTTCTTAGAGTACTTTAGCTCATATGCGAACTTTTTATTCTTTCTGATAGTGCAGTGTATTTGGAAAGTTGAAAAAATAATTAAATCTGATATCAGAAAATATCACCTGTTAACTGTAGTTGTCACTTGCCTGCAATTAGATACAATTGTTAGGTTTTGTCGATATCACACTTAGGCCAAGAACTGGCGGCCATTTCGTTTAGTCTGACAAATGAACCAGAAAACAAGATCAAATTTATCTGAATGGACAGGTCATTATGATCTTGAGAGTCAAATGATCGTTGGAGCAAAATGCTTTGCAACAAAATTGATCCATTTTTTTACCGTGCAAAGATATACGACCACATTTGAAATTTTTTTTCTGATGATTGATTCAAATTGAGATGAATTTCCTCCTTTTTTTAAAGATCGAAATTTTAGTCGATAGGCTCATCTTTGATGCCCGGTTTCATTTTTAATAAAATATTCACACAGCAAGAATGTATGTCGTTTGTATAGATAACTACTTACTCAGCAAGAAACCGTAGGTCACTTCTCTAGTCATCTTGTGAACTGAAGATCAAGATAATATTTTTCCAATCAAGATTTTTTGTCACAAAAAAAACTGAATCAGACAAGAAACTGGTATCTGAAGAATAATCGCAGTTCTCGTGAAAGTTGCGTTATATAGTATTTACGTGTAGACGTAACGAGCACATGTCTAAGTTTGGAAAAGCAAATAATTTCAAGATCTTTCAATGTGGGATAATTTATTATTTCCAAACACAAAGCAGTTCAAGCAAAAAGTATCAGGTATCAATAAATCTCTTTATCTTGTCTATTACGCCAAAAGCGTTCATTTTTCTCATACTGGGAAACATAAAAGTGCCCCAATTATTAAATGAATTATGAAGTAGATTTAATACGTACGTAATTATCCTAACTTCTAACTGTGCTTTTGATATTCTTTTGGTAAATTATAATAATATTTACTATATATATCATTTTCCAGGTAAAATATTTTTTCAAAAAAGTCAAGGTCATTCTTGGAGTAACTTTTAACGAGGAATGCAGTAGTGACCTTGAGTTTGACCTTTAAGGTTGACTCACGGTCAACTTTGTTTTTTTTTAATGGGAACCCCTATTTTTGACGACGGCAGTCGAAAGAGCATGAAATTTTACGTCCAAAAATGTATTCAGGTAATGGGTTAAGGATGACCTTGAACTTCAGCTGAAAGTCTTTAGGCTTTGCTCAGGTATGGGTCGGCTCCAATCTGTAATGCTTCGGCTCACGTGTTTACGATAAAGTTCGAGGTCATTTTTGGAGTAACTCAAAAAGAGGAATGAAGAATTTTTATTTTAAAATTAATGTTTTTAATTCAAACAAGATTCAATAGAACTAAAATGATAACGATTCTGCATTAGGCGGGTAAACCTTAACGCGTAAAATGCTCATTTTGTACCAAGTAAAAATTACTCTGAACACAGTAAATAAAAAGGATCAATTTTGTTGCAGAGCATTGTGCTCCAACGATCATTTATTACTCGAGATCATAATGGTCTGTTTATTCAGATTAATTTCATCTTATTTTTTGGTTCATTTGTCAGACTAAATAAAATGGCCGCCAGTTCTTGGCTTAAGTATCATAACGACAAAACCTAACAATTGTATCTAATTGCAGGCAAGTGACAACTTAACTTAACAAGTTATATCTTATAATATCAGATTTTGTTGTTTTTCTACCTTTTCAAGTATACTGCACGAGTAGAAACCATAAAATGCTTGAATATGAGCTAAAGTACTATAAGACCGTCAGCCATCTTGGTTTGACTTCATACACGATCCCGAATCAGATCATTATGATTTCAAAAGTCGATCATTCACTCCGGCCAATCAAAATGCTCTTGAATCCAGTATCATTTTTGTGGTATATCAAAATGATATTGATTTCCGAATTCTTTTGAACACTTTTTTTACTGTGACATCGCTGCAAAGATTACATTCTGTTTTTTTCGTGAATCTTTTTGGTTAACAATTGAACATTTTGTTGAAGATTAATATTTTCTGATTTAAATATCCATTCTTTCAAAGAGATTCTCTGTAACTAATTTGAATAAAAAACTGATTTAAATAATTGATTATGCTAATTGATTATTTACTTTTTTTAGCGAATATTTAAAGGACAAATCACACACTTGAAAATCAGCAGACAAGAGACAGTTGTAAGCTTTTAATCGTTGACGTGTTTGAATAATTAGATGCCTGAGCATTTAAGCTTGAGCATTTTCATCTGTTAACTAATGATATTTCATAATTTATTACACCCTTGTAGACAAATTTTTAGCTTTAGTTTTTAGTTTCAGTTCGAACAAACGATTTAAATATTTTTGATATATGTAGAGATTTATATTGATGTATATTATTTATAGCTGTGAGCACTACCGACAGCTTAAGAGTAAAATTGCGTTGTGACTTGCGTACAACTTGTTTTACACTTTTTGTTGTTGAATTAGTTATATTTTATTAAAGATTATTATCTAAATTCTTACCCTAAATCAACTGATGAAAATCGAATGATAAAATTGACCATCCGCAATGATCAAGTCGAAAGTCTGCGAGAATCAGACCAACCATCCAAGATATTTGAATCGAACGTTTACGATGATAAGGTCAGCCATCTTGAGATGACCATGTCGACCATTTGAGACGATCAAGTCGACTTTTTGAGATTGTCAATTTGGACCCTTTGTTTTAACCTTCTACAGATAGTCGATTCAGACATCTTCAAGGTCTGTCCTATAGTTGAGCCTTCAATGTGGTCTGTTTTCACATCTAGATTGCCAAACGGACCTTCCCTTTTTGTCCGTGTACACTTATACTGCCGAAATACAGACACAAAAACGCAAAAATAGTCGGACTTTGCGTTGAATTTTTTTATTTTAAAAAACCAATAATGGAGATTTTTTGCTCTTTTTCATAATTATTGAAAACTGAGCATCCACGTTTTGTAGTAGATACATCGTAGCGCAGCCATGTCCTTACTTTCCTCCTCGCTGCAGCTTCTCCGTGGAGAGTTGTGAAGCTCTTACTTTTGTGCTGTCTCTTTCTTTTCTCTCTCTCTCTCTCTCGCTCTCTCTCTCTCTCTCTCGTTTTTGACGCCTGCCCGACTTTTGCATCACGAGCTAAGCGAGTGCTGCTGGTCGGGGGCAGGAATCAAATAAAAGCAAAATTAATCGAGATAGAAAAGTAAAAACAAGAAAGCTCGATTAAAGCAATGCGTGATATTATAAAAATTTATGTGGCAAAAGAACTTCACAGTTCAACCAACTTGCACAACAGACAACCGACACACGAGTATACGAATGAAAATATCATTTGTACGAATTGCTATTGCTAGCAGCAAATCTATTAAAGAGGGCGCGCGTATATTTTTACCGATGCGTAAATCTTAAGCTTCCTGCACCGAAAACGATGCGGGAAGCATGTACCTTCAGCCAAGGCATTCAAAAAAAGTTTTAAAAGTATACAAAAACATTTTTAAACAACGTAGAGATGATTCGGAAGTTTAAGCTAATCACTTAACTTTCTGAAATTTGCCGATGTTATAATTCACTCCAGAAACAACCCTCTAAAAGAAATATATTTAGCGAAACTTATATACATTTACTTATATGAAACGCATACAAAATTACAATATTTAGAGAACACTGTTAGATGATATACCTAACGGCTCAGCTGACCCTTGCATTGTAAGAGACTCGAACACGAGTTCGCTGCTCACCGGGATGATAAAATACTACAACCTTTAATGTAAGTCTGTATGCAATTTTTGGATTATTTAATAACGGATGCGACTGCGTAGATATCTCATTTCCTATTACACAGAGAAATGTCTTTAAAATGCGCATTTCGATGCCTTTATTCAATATGAGTCTATGTTTGACAGCGCCGACAGACTATTTCCTATGCTCATACACAGCGCAGTTTAATTCTTCAGCAAACGTCACAATAATAGGCAACTAAATATGACTATTATTAATGGTTAACAGTCGCAATGCTTAATTGGGGCTGACCTGCGGAACAGTAGGTTTTACCGATCCAGTCGCTATTATGCACAGTTCCTCGATGCTGCAGTTACGAATTATTACATCACTTTAACGAATAATATGTATAAAGACATTGAACTTATGTTAACGGAATAGACTATTGTTTAAACAGCACTATCAATTGTAAAAAAGTATAGCTGAAAATAAGTATTAAATAAGCGCATGGTTAATTCTTACATACATTTTCGGATATACTTATAATTAATCGGTATTTTTAAGTTACAACGCTTATAATATAATTCACATTTCGCACGCAATGGGGGGGGGGGATTCAAATGCATAAACTTAAGCATGAAAGTCAATTGTCAATTGCCAACACGAGTTGCGATTTATAAAATAATCTTGAAATGCATTTGTAACTCAGAGGTGATGACTTCGGGAAACAGTTACGAAACGTAAAAACATACTGCTCCAATAAATTCTGAAGTGTATGCGATCTGTGAACAAGTTGTGCCATCCAAAATCTTGTTATTTTTTATGATACCCTTTCCTTGCTGAGTGAGAATATGGTGCGATGTGGCGAACTTCACAGGAATGGTAAAAAGGAATGTTTTTCAGGTGATGGAAGCCATTTATTGCCGATAAGTTGCGTCGTTACGGCCTTAAGGGCGAGCTAAGGAAACCAATAGGATCGGTAGCATATACCGATCCTTCGCTAATGTCCACTGCACCACTATTTTAATCTCAGTTCAGTGGATTTTACATATCTTACAGTATGTAATACTAGAGAATATATGTGACTTTCGCGAAATGCTGAGTGATTTTGACATTTTCGCCCTCTTATTAGAGTGCAGGGTATCCATGTACTCACCTCTCTTTTTTACATTTTTAAAATATTTACGCAATTCAAATCTTTTCCCTTTCATTTGTTCCAATAAATCAACACCAGAAGTATCAGATGCATTTTCAAAACAATAAACATACAGTAGCTCATTTAAAAGGAAAAAAGAAAGTGTTGCATCAGACTGAGGCATCGCTTATCAGTCAGGGATGGTCAAGTAAAAATACACGTGAGTGAGTAGCCTCTCTGCAAAGAAACATGCAAAAAGTATTCTAGATACGCCATTCTGGCGCAAAATTTTATCACGACGCGTTGCTCTAGATTTCGTTTCTCCATTTTCGTGACGAGCACCACTAACACACGTCTACTCAACACGACACAGCAGGCGAACTAAACAAGCTAAAGCGATGGTGAATATACTCGTATCATGGAGAGGGAAAGGATGCCCGGGATGGGGAAGGGAATTTTTAGGTAGCAAGTTTACCACAAGCGAGGCAACAAAATCAGTCTCATTACTTGTCACACCTCGTAAGTGAAGTACCCCGATCAAAAAATGATAATCCACTCAAAATTGATTTTTTTCTATGGTGGGTATCCTGGGAACCTGGGTTTATGACCATGTCTTTATTAACTCTCTTTCTCGTTTGTAGGGTTCAAATTTTGTAATTAATTTTCCATGCTCTTCTAATAGAGATAGAAACTTGAAGGTTTGCACGCAAGTCAGAAATGTATGACAGGGCAATATAACACAGTAATTATCATTGTGATATGGGTTTATGACCTGGTGAACTTTTTTCCTTTTTTCCAAAATTTTTGACAATTATACTTTGAATATGTCAAATATTTAATTATGAACAAAATACCGTGGTTTCATGTTTCTACCCGACCCTTGACTTCCTGTATAACGCCCCTTCGCCTCCCTCTTCCTTGCCCAAGGGTGTCAAAATTGCTAAGGCTGACACTAAGTGTTTCTAAAAAAGAGTAAATTAATACGTTAAAATAATGTACTCTGTTTTTCATGGTCACATACCTAATACAGTATAAAAAGAAGCCTTCTTTTAAAGGCTAGGTACGTTGAGAAAAATGATGGCATAAACATACGTTGTAACGCATGTATATGCGCAGTTTTTGGAAAAGCGCCATCTTGCGCGAGCAATACTAACAATATGAAATCCTGCATGATTTAAATAAAAGTGCGAAAACGCATGCAAAATATAAGCTTATTAAATACTCCTATTGCTTGAAATCAAATGACTGCCAAGAAAAATGATGTTAAGGAGTTACTGAGCCTAGCTAGAGGAATAAAATCAAATCTTTTGAGACCAATCAGTAGGTTCAATTTAGATTTTAATTTTGTGAAATTGAAGAATCTTTCCAATCTTTTGTAAAGAACTTAAATTAAAACAAATTTGAAATATTCTTTAATTTTCATTAGTTGAATCTTTATGTTGCAAATATTTCATTGGAAATCTCTTCAAACTTTTTGAAACCTTGAAAACACTTCTAAATTGTATTTCGATATCATCACAGTTTTATCATTTTCACTGACTGCTGAAAAATTTTAAAAAGATTTACATTTTTCTAAAACTCTAAAAAAATTCTTCAAAATAAAAAAAAAATGTCTTATACATGTTCTAGATTATTTTTTGATCCTAATCTTAAAACGAAATGTGCATTTAAAAAAAGACTTTTTTCGTTTAAATAGCTACTGCGGTATCTGCGCAGTAGCATAGTTATCGTATATAGTACACTGAAAAAAATCATTCCTAGTACCAAGTAAATTGATTTACTTGAATCGTATTTCTTAGCACCAAGAACATATTCTTTAAAAGAAGTAATTTTTATTTAAATCAGGCATATATCTTTTTTGATGTAAAAAAATATATTCTTCGGCTGTATTTTCTTGATTGAAATACATATTTCTTACATTCAAGAAAATGATTTTCTTAATTCAAAACGTCTAGATTCGTTGAAATGTAATTTTTCGTTTAAAGACATATATATTTTATTCAAAAATTTCGATTCTTTGAACTGATTCGGGACACATTTTAATCAATAATTTTTCCGTACTTGATCAAGAACTTAGGTTTATTGAAATCAAAGACATAATAATTTAATTCAAAATAATATTAATTAAATTACAGTATATATTCTTTGTCACAAAAAGTTCATGTATTTATAGTAATGGAGCATTTATTTATATGAACAAGGTATTTTGTTTACGTAAATTCTTTTTTTTTCGGTGGAAGAAAATAAAGGGTTTTTCAATAGGCACGCTACAAAAGTAGACC
The DNA here is from genome assembly GCF_010883055.1 of Belonocnema kinseyi. NCBI lineage: Eukaryota > Metazoa > Arthropoda > Insecta > Hymenoptera > Cynipidae > Belonocnema > Belonocnema kinseyi. The sequence goes on along the minus strand of NC_046663.1, from coordinate 1,605,116 downwards.
GATAGTGACAGCAAACGATGCAATTTTTTTTCCTGCTCTTTTGACATTTCTCTTCAGTAAGGTTTGCCATTTCATCATGGAAAGATATACGATCCAATAGCGAGTCGAAATTATTAAAATTTACTACCGAAATTCGAAGTCAGTGGCTTCAACTTTAAGAGTGCTACGTCCAATTTATGGTCGTCATAATCGTCCTGCCAGATCAACAATTAATCGTCTAGTGGAAAAATTTGAGTCCACAGGTAGAGTGCAAAATGTTCCCGTGCCAGTGAGACAAAGAAGTGCCCGTAGTGTCGAGAATATTGCTGCCGCTAGCGCATCAATTGAGGAAGACCATAATCAGTCGCTCAGACGTCGTTCTCAAGCGTTGGGTTTATATGTGACGTCGTTGTGGCGTATTATGCGAAAAGATCTTGGCCTACATCCTATCAAGATCAAATTGACCCAAGAACTGAAGCCGCTTGACCACCAGAAGCGATGTATGTTCGTGAATTGGGCTGAGCAACAACTTGAAAATGATCCAGATTTTCATCGAAAAATCATCTTCAGCGATGAGGCTCATTTCTGGCTGAATGGCTTCGTCAATAAGCAAAATATGCGTTATTGGTCAGGCAGCAATCCACACGAACTCCATGAGTCAACATTACATCCCGAAAAAATTACGGTTTGGTGCGGTTTATGAGCCAGCGGCGTCATTGGGCCGTACTTCTTCCATGATGATCAAGACCGGCACGTTACTGTAAATGGGAATCGCTACCGCTCAATGATAACCGCATATTTTTGGCCCGAATTGGATGACATGGACTTGGACAATATGTGGTTTCAACAGGACGGCGCCACAAGCCATACAGCGAATGTCACAATCGATTTATTGAAAACCAAGTTTGGTGAGCGTGTTATCTCACGAAATGGCCCAGTCAATTGGCCGCCTCGGTCGTGCGATTTGACGCCGTTAGACTATTTCCTGTGGGGCTACGTCAAGTCTATGGTCTATACCAACAAGCCAGCGACGATTGATGAACTTCGTACGAATATCGAACGTGAAATTGCAGCAGTATCGGCCGAATTATGCTTGAAAACCGTCGAAAATTGGGTACAGCGTCTTGACTTCTGCAAGCGTACCCGTGGTGGCCATGCAAAAAAAATCGAGTTCCATATATAATGGCATCGAATGTACTTTCACATGAATAAAGAATTTCATTTATATCCAAAACCGTTTTTGTTTTATTTAAAAAAACTTTTGTAGCGCTCTTATTGAAAAACCCTTATTTCATTTAATTACTAGAAATAAATTATTTGTAACAAATAAACATATATTCCAACGAAGTGATTTTTTAAAATCAAAAATGTAATAATTTGGCGTAATTTGTTTCAATTGAATACTTCTTTAGATTAAAGAGATATATTGTTAAATTAAATATCCACGTTTTTGATTTTAAGAAATATTTCTTTGGTATTGATGGTGAGGTTTAAATACGGGTTTGCGCCTTAAAATTTCCATGTTAGGTTAGCGTCGTGGTCAAGGCTTTGGAATTTACACTCGATGGACCCAAGTTCAATTTCTGATGAGGGTGGATTTTTCTTTGGATTTTTCTGTTTCAGGTTCATCAAGATTTTAAGTTGTGTGATTTGTGTTTAAATTAAATATGTATATCAATAGCAATAATAATTATAATTTAAGCTAAAAGAAATCCAATTGCTTATTTAGGAAAATATGTACTACAATTGAAGTACCAACTACTTTATTGCACTCGCACATGGTCAAGGCCAAAGAAATATTTTTCCAATTCATGGCACATTCATTTAAAACAATGAGTCATTCATTTAGTGTAAAATGTATATTTTTGTCTTCAATTAATATTTCTTTAATTCAAAGAAATATTTCGCTTCGACCAATAGGTCGTATTTATTTGTCTCAAATAAATGTTTCTTTGAAAATAAACAGGACATTCACTTACTTCAGCCAAGTAAAATTCACTTGGTACCAGTAATTCTTTTTTTCAGTGTATATATAGTGTATATATAGATTCATAAAAATCGATTAATATTTGCAATAATAATAGCAATTTTAAAGTGCACACGACAGTATAGCCAGATACGTCGTAGCGTTTCGAACCATGCGAAACGAACTATCTTTTCATTGACAAGAGATTCATGCCGGTTACGAAACCTAACATTTGAAAGGATGAATGAATACAATTTTAATTGCCAGAATTTGTTTTCTTAATATAATTGGAAGAAAGTGAAAAACATTTCCGGAAAATCGAGTAATAATTGCAGTAAGAATGAAAGCGTTGAAGTCCATTCAAAAGTGTAACTTTGCCGACAACTTGACACCTACTCCCTCAATCTGAATAAAAGGTGCTTTATCTAAACTGCTCATTTAAAAAGTGTTATTAATTTCGAATAATAAGCTTTACTAAATGAATTAGCAGTTTGCTAGTTAACAATGTGAGAAAAGCTTACTAGAGCAACTACTGACTTCTTTTGATAAAAATTATCATTTTCAGCTTGTGCACTTACTTGAATTTCAAATTATGAACTTTTTAATAACACGAAACGAAAAATTGGGTTAAAAAGATGATTGCAAGTATTCTATCCATATATAAACGGACAAAATTGTTCCAATGTATATTTTTGAGAGATGTACAGCCTCCTTGAATCACAGACATCCACACCTTTATATTCGGTAAATATTACTTTGCGAGTTTACAAGTTCGAATCCAGTTTTCGGGCAAATATTATCATTAAAAAATAACAGCAAATTCTGGTAATTAATCCATTTACTGTTATTGGCGGTAGGTCTTCTTAATATTTGTACAGTTTTCACATAAATTGTTATGTGGATTACACATTTTAATAGGTGACACGCAGTATAGGTGACACACAAAACCCTAAAAGTTGTAACAGTAACATCGGTTTCGACGGTATACCCTCACATAGAAGAAATTCTAACACAGGGAAGATTCTGCTAAAGCTACAGGTCTTTCAGTAATAATAGGCATGGCATGAGGGTGGTCTGACATTTTTTTCACATACTTTCATGCATATCGCCCATGATTCAACATTTACTTTTCAAAAATTTGGAAATTTTCAAATAATATAAAAAATTATTTTTTTCGTAGATTCAAAAATTTCATTCAAAATTTGCACTGGATACCAAATATATATCAAAACTATTCTAGCCGAATTTTTCGATGAGCCCACAATTTTAAAAATTAGAGCTTTTTTAAAATTTAAAAAATTTTTTTTCAAATTATGGAAATTTTTGTCAAAGTTTCTTATATATGGGTGAAAGACCTGCAAATTATTCAGAAAATTTTTTTAATTTTTAAGAAAATTAGAAAAGTTATATACTTTTCAAAAATTTGAAAATTTTCAAAAAATATAAAAAAATTGTTTTTTTTCATAGATCCAAAAATTTCATTCAAAATTTGCACTGGATACCAAATATATTTCAAAACTATTCTAGCCGAATTTTTCGATGAGCCCACAATTTAAAAAATTAGAGCATTTTTTAAATTTAAAAAATTTTTTTTCAAATTATGGAAATTTTTGTCAAAGTTTCTTATATATGGGTGAAAGACCTGCAAATTATTCAGAAAATTTTTTTAATTTTTAAGAAAATTAGAAAAGTTATATACTTTTCAAAAATTTGAAAATTTTCAAAAAATATAAAAAATTGTTTTTTTTCATAGATCCAAAAATTTGATACAAAATTTGCACTAGATACCAACTAGATTTTAAAACAATTATAGCTGCATTTTTCTATTTTGCCCACAATTTAAAAAATTAAGAGCATTTTCAAAAATTTCATTTTTTTTAATTTTAAAATTTTTTGTTAAAATTTTACATATATGGGTGAAAGACCTGCAAATTAATCAAATAAAATTTTAATTTTTAATGAAAATTAGAAAAGTTATATACTTTTCAAAAATTTGAAAATTTTCAAAAAATATAAAAAATAGTTTTTTTTCATAGATCCAAAAATTTCATACAAAATTTGCACTAGATACCAACTATATTTTGAAACTATTATAGCTAAATTTTTCGATTTTGGTCACAATTCAAAAAATTGAGAGTATTTTCAAAATTTTCAATTTTTTTCAAATTTTAGAAATTTTTGTCAAAGTTTCTTATATATGTGTTTTTTAAATTAAATTAATTATTAGTTTACTCTAATTGGACAGAGGACAAAAATTTTAAAATTTCAGAAAAAAATCAAAAAGTCATAATTAACGCCAAATATATGCGAGCAAAGCCCACCGCGCGCTAAGTGTGTGACTTATGATTTTTCCGCGCAGATGGCAGAATGATAAAACAAATTTGATCAAAAGAACGATTTTTGGATTCAACCAATTTTTCAATATTTAGAAATGGAAAATAAGACGTTTCTCCAGGCGCTGTTAATGGAGAATTTTGATTGCTTTTTCTTATTCCAAAAAAATACCTGATATCATCATTATCAGTCCGTACATTATTCTTTTATCTTAGCTATAACTTTAAATGAATCTAAAATTAAACGAAAATTAAAGCCTGGGAAGCGATAAAAATTGTTTGACAAAAATAGATTTTTTCAAGCATTTCCTGAAATCATTGACAAAATTTAGAAAATAAAAACGAAAATTGAAAATTTTAAACTAAACACACTACACACAAAAGAAGCAACCGAAGAAAAGTTTTTCACTCATCATACAAAAATTGGTTTCAAAAATGAACATTTTTACAAACGAGACAAGCTATGTAAAAATGATTAGACAAAAGTTGTTCACTCAAAAGGATCTAAAAATGTGTTAAACAAAAAAATCAAAATTTTTTTAACCAAAAAATATCTGCGAATTTGATACCAAGTAATAAAAAATATGTATAAACTAATAAAATTGATGGAAAAACGACATTGGTGCATTAAAGTGTTGAATAACAAAGTTTTTCCACATTTTTTGAACGTATTTCCGCGTTTTGAGACTCTGAATCCGAAAATCAAGTTCTTACGATAGTGTCTGTCTGTCTGTCCATCCGTCCGTAAATATGATAAGTCTCTAAAAAATAAACGGATTAAATCGAGCTTTAACCTTCAAGCCTTAAAATTAAACATTTGATGTATGTATATTCGCAAAGCTGAAACATTATCCTCGTCAAATTTTTCGATAAAAAGAAAATAATCAGAGTTATAATAAAATTCAAAAAATCAATTTTTGATAGAACGCGAATTTCTGTTTTTGATTATAAAAATGACCTTAAAAATAAAAATGAAAAATGTGTAAAAACACGACAAAAGGTAAGAAAAAAATGGATATACAGATGTTGTTCATTTATAATTGAAATACAAATCGTTTTTTATTTATTTATCGAAATTGATTTTAAAAAATCGAAAAGAAGATTTGTAGCATATTTTTTCTCATCTATAAAAAATAACTTGAAAATAAAAATCTATTCTTAGTAGAACAACGCGAGATAGAGAAAAATGTAGGAAACAAGGATTGTAGTATTTCATTTATTTTAAGGTAGTTTAGAAAATAAATATACATTTACAAATATCTTTCAAAAATATAGAGTGCGTAGTACGAGTGTTACGATGAGAATGTTTACCTCAAAGCGTACATACCATTGATTAACATAATATTTAACTATATTTAATTAAGTAGAAAATTCAGAATATAAAGACGCATATAAAATGTACTGAGTCCTTAAAGAAATATTATTGATCAAATTGCATTCAAGTGTTGCAAGTGCAAAAAACAAACATCCGAGATCGAAGAAGGCATATTTTTTTATAGAAAAGATTTGGCAACACTGCAACTTTTGACAGAGATGACAGATCGAGTAACGACGTAGCGCGCTTAAAGCATCAGTCTAAGGAGATTTTTTTCATGGAGCAGTACACTCCACGCGAACGCTATCAGATTGTTCAAATTTATATTCAACAAAACAAGCCAATTGTGAAAACTCAACGTGCATGGAGACTGGACACTGGCCCGTAAGAGTGCGATATTTTCATCCGATCGCGTTGGTCGCTTTTTATTTGGACGCTTGTGATTAGTAAGTGCCTCACCTGATGAAAATCTTTCATACAAACGATACACGTAGTCGCAGAAGGCGCAGTTTTCACTTTATTCATTTTTCTCCATGCACGCTGAGTTTTCACAATTGAGTTGTTTTGATGAATGTAAATTTCAACAATCTCAGAGCGTTCGCGTGAAGTGTACTGCTCCATGGCAAAAATCTCCTTAGACTGATGCTTCAAACGCGCTATGTCATTACCCGATCTGTCATCTTTCTCAAAAGTTACAGTGTTGCCAAACCTTTTCGTTGAATATGGCCAACCCTGTACACTTTTCATGGTACTTGAGAAAAAAATTGGATGCAAAATAAGGAACAAATGTGAAAGTGATCAGGATAAATAAAATTTGTAGCTTATTCCAAAATTCGTGAATAAGCTGCCCCAGTCCGAGGTACAGAAATAAATTCAATATGTATATTTTATATAACAGAGTTGAAATTGATGTAGAAAAGTTCGCACTTTGAACTAAATCGAGTGCAAAGCACAAGCTAAGTAATGATAATGTGTTCGTTAAAGCCCAGTGAGCTTTGACAAAAGAGAATTACAATCAACAAGTTACAGTTGTCGATGCTTTTACCTTTAGTTCTAAAAGTTCTGAGAACAAATGTGGGTAAAGTACAAAAACGAAGTGTGTGGCGCGGGGTAAATACATTATCGAACGCGAAGTCAGAGAACCAACAGACGCGCGTCACAGGTGCGCTCAAACTTGGAAGTGAAGAGAACCGCCCGCATAGCGACCGATGAGAATGTGCAGACATTAATGCAAAATAGTAGCTTCATGTAAATTGTATGCTAAATACGATATTTTCTGAAATTTCTTATGGACGACTTTTCATTTATTCAATATGAGGCAAGTTTTTATGTATTTTCTATTTAATTTTCAATTTTCTAATAATTATTATTTTGTTAACGGTCTTTTTCCAGTGAACTGTGAAATTTTACTATTTTACGGTGTAAATAATATAGTTGACGAATTTAAAAAATAAGATTTTCTGTTCGATATATTTTTCAGTTGTTTAAGTACTTTCCCCTTTTGAAACGAAAAAGTCAGTATTTTCTGAAATTAATGACACAATTCAAGGATGCTAAAATCATATTTTTTGTTAAGTGTTCGGCAAGTATTTAAACAATTCTTTTCCTCCTTAAGTCGTCCACCGCCATTATTTTTTCATTCAAATCGATTTGAAAAAAAACTATTCATAAAGTAAGTGAACAATATTAATCAAAAGATGATTATTGCAATTAAATTGCGATTAAATTACTATTTCACCCTTTCATGGAATATGTAGGTCGATAGTGTAGCAACACATCAAAAAAAGAATGAAACTAGGTGCGCTACATTATCATGATCAAAGTACATTGGTATGACAATATTACTAAAAACGAATTTTTTATGAACATACTCCAGAGATGAACCGGGACCAAAGCTGGAGTTTTTATAAAAATAATTTTGGAACCCAACACTTTCGAAGAAATTTCTAATTATGAGAGGACGATGTTTATGGAGTTCAGAAGAGATAAGGGAGGGAAGTGGAAGTGGAAGGGTAAGATGGGAGTTGGATAAGATAGAAGGATGAAACAAAGAAAGCGAGCGGACTAGATATAAGGCGTGGATGGTGTTAATTCTTAAGAGGTAGTTGCAAAAAAATATTGTTAAAAGTGCGAGTGTAAGCATGTCAATTTTTTAAGGCCAGCAGGCAGAACAATAAACGTTTATTTATCTAGTAGAAACAAGAACCGTTGGACAGAAAATTTTTAATAAAAAATTGAATGGGTCAGAATAATCAGGATCTGCTCCTGGTAGGCTGATTTTTATAAAAGTTGGTAAAATTATAATGCTGTATCAAGCAAATTTTACAACAGAAGGTTGAACACATGAGAGGAGAATTTATATATTTTAAGAATATGATACAATGAAAAATTTTTTAATTTGCCCGAAAGAGGGTCCAAAACAAGTTTTGATTTAATTTTTCGTGAATTTCTCCCCTTTTAATTTTTCTTAAATATGGATTAAATAATTTCTTGCGAAATCACACTGAAACACAAAATCCAGAGAGCTTTTATTGGATCCCAAGATACCACCATTCTAGTGAGACCGCGCGCCGTCCCTTCACCGCGTTTTCAGTGTAATTATTCACGAGCTCGGTCTTACTAAAATGAAGACCTTTTTCGAGCAAAATCAAATTATTTTTTTATTACATTATATTTTGAAAATATATCGTTGCTGATTAAATCTGTCGAATATTGATCAAAATCCAATTATGACTTGCGGAAATATTGAAAATTCCAACAAAAAAATGTGACCCCGAGATTCAACAAGGTGCAAATTCCGTAATTTAGAAAATTTCCGAAAATGCTTTAGGCTAAAAAATTCGGTGATATTGTATTATAATTTTACCAACTTTCATAAAAATTGAATGTCCTGGGGTAAATCCTGATATATCTGTCTTTTAGTAACATAGAATAATCTATCTTTTTGGGAACTTAAAACAACCCGTGAAGCTCTCCACCCGAAGTATAAAAAAAATCCTTTTCGCATACGTTTGTAAATCGTTCCTAATGTTTGTACATATAATATTTTCGCTGGTATCCTCTTGGTTACTCAGCTAAGCACAAATCAGAATTTCGTGTCGTCGCCTCGAAATTTGAATTTTTCCAATTTTTATTCTTGGATATGTTCATGCGTCCTTTGCACTATTTGTACATATATTTTCGTTTGTACCCTCTTGGTGTCCCCGCTAGGGCCATATAAAAATGTCTTTTTATCCTCCTTAAGTTCGACTTTTTCGAAATTACCTTTTAAACGTATTTGCACATGGTGTTCGCAGTTATTATTAATATTATTATGGTAATTATATTTTTTAGATATTAAGTGGCGCCAGATGTGATTCGCTTGATTTAGAATTTGTCATTGGTCATAGATTTAAAAATTCCAAACAAAATAGCGTATAAGAAAATGGCAGATATCAGAATTTAAATAAACTGTTATGATTCAAGTTAGAAAATAATTATAGGCAGAAATTATATTATGCGCATTCCAGGCAACCCCCAAAAGATCATTCGTAGAACTTTGCATGAAATAGTCCTGAAGAAGTACTGGGGGTGAATTTTTGGGATTTCATAATTTTATTCTAGGGCTTGGGAACGTAACCCGGGGATTTCGCAAGGCAACTTTGATGGCCATTTTCAGTTTAAAAATGTAGTGGCTCTTTCACATAGCGAATTTTCAAAACATTTTCGTTAGAAGAACTGACTTAAAAATTTTTTGGCAGTTTTACATGAATAATCACCGGAACTGATTGGTTAATAGTGTTAAGGGTGGATCTTTGTAATTTTTGAATATTATTATATGGCTAGGAGTATATTTTAGACTTTGGTTTTGGAGTTACGTTAAAATACTAGGAGTAGTTTTTTTTTTTAATTTGTGCATATTATTTCAGGGTTCGGAACGTATTTTGGCATTTTCTGAAGATAAGTTTCGTGATGATTTTTATTTTAAAAGGATCATCCCGCATCTCGGGCACATTCTCTTCATGCAATGTGCGCGCGGCACAACAATTGAAGCGCGCCTAGGGCGCCCGCCTCTTGATTGTCGCGCTGCGCAACATTTTAGATCCTAGTAAAGAAATCTGGTAGGAGTTTTTGAACACTTAAAATTCTCTACAAATTTTTCGCTATGTTGCGTCGCTTATTGGCTCAAAATTTAAATTTTGGATTTTTTGCATATCACGTTGGATAAACAAAAACAAAATGACGAGAACTATTAAAAAATGGTTTCCAAAATGTTGTCGGATCTTTCAAAAGCTACAATAAATGTATTAAAAACATCTAATATATTATAGGAAATTTGTTTCTTTCTTTTTTGGTGGAAAACTTTTATCTATGAATTTGTTTTCGTACTTTTGTCATTTTTTTTCACAAATTTTTCCTTTTTTTAATGTCGTTTTTATGATTGGAACTAGAACTACGCGTCCTAAATAAAAGCGATGCATAAACAATGTGCAGCTTTTTTTTCTCTTGACTTTTCTTCATATTGTTCGCTGTTTGGTTTAAAATTTTGCTTTTCGATTGATCTTCAAAGCTTAAAAATGCTATAACTCTAATAATTTTATATTTTTTCTTTTAGGTCGGACAATCAGACATGCGCCTTCGTCAAAACTCGATTTTCAGATTGAGAGGGTTCCAAAACATGGAGATCCATTGCGAATCCGTGGTGTCAAATTTCGGACAATTCTAATACGTTCTCAACCATAAATGAAAAGCATGTGAAAATATATTTTCTGCTTTACGTGTAGAAACTTCGCACCTGCTTCTCTAAAATTGCTAGGGGTGGATTTTTCGGATTTATGAATATTTACTGAAAATTCCTATATAGGTTCCTATATAGGATCCTATATAGGAACCTACATAGGATCCTATATGTTTCACCTATAGGTGCCACCTATAGGAAATGACATAGGATCCTATATAGGTGCCTATGTAGGACGCTCCCTAATAAGGTACCTAATACGAGGGTAGTTCAATAAGTCCTTAGAATGACCAACAGATGGCGCGCGAATCGCTCCAAATCATGTTTTCAGTCAGCACCACTCCCGCCTAGATATATGGTGCAGTCACAGTGCACATCTTCTGAGTTTACGCGTTTTTATAACCAATTGAAAAAAAAATTGTTCTTTAAGAAAAATGGAAAAAAACGAGTTCAGAGCGGTAATCCAACATTTTCATTTAAAGGGTTTAACTCCATATGAGATAAAAAATGAATTGGACTCAGTTGAT